>NW_020449930.1:705037-841297 GCF_003343035.1 Apteryx rowi
GGACGCACGGCCACCCCCGCCCCGCAGCACTTTCATTTACCGCATCCCGGGGAAGCCAACAGCTTCCTGTTCGCCCCGCGCCCGCTCGCCCGGCTCCGGCGGCAGGACGCCCGCCGGGGGCCGCCCGCCTCCCCTCCTCCTCCTCCTCCTCCGCGCGGCCCCGCTCCGCCGGCGCCGGCGCGGGAGCCGGAGCGGGGCTGGCGGCGGGGGGGCTGCGGGGCCGCCGGGCCTGCGGCGGCGCCGAGTGCCGGGAGGCTGCGCGGTAGCGGCTCTGCGACCGCGGCTGCCCCAGGGAGCCGCCGGGCGCGGGCCTGCTCTGCGCTGTAACGCGCCGGGTGCCCGGCACCGGCAGGAGGCGGCGGCGGGGCCGCGGTGCGGGGGACCGCGGTGCGGGCAGCGCTCGGGGTCCCTGCCTGGCCCCGCCGCCGCCCTCGGCCCCGCGGCAACTCCCCCCCCCCCCCCTATATAACCACTATGTATTATTTTTAAGAGCAAATGCACAGCGTCCTTGGCACAGAGGTCAGGGGCTGGCAGATCAGCAGCTTGCCGGGCTTGGCATGCCCAGAGCTGTGCAAGGAGGAGGCGCGCTCGGCCACGGCCCAGGCTGGTCCTGCAGGTGCTGTCAGGTCCCAGCGCCTTGGGCTGCTTCTTCCCCCCCCCCCCAGTCGTTAAAGAAACCTCCTATTTTCACTTTTAATTATGATTTCCAACTGGTTTCACTTCTCTGTTCTCTCTTGTAAGGTTGATACCTGGTTGTTAGACCTTGTTCTCTTTCACAAGAATAAATGAACTGAAACGCTTTTATCAATTTTCACCCCCCCCAATAGCCAACAGCTGGAGTGAGGCCATATAAAAAGTAGGGTGTTCCACCTTTAATGGCAAATAAATTTATGTGTGGTATTGGTGTTTCAAAATTTATTAGGCTTTCACTTCTATAGACAGGACTTCTTTTTTTTTTTTTTTTTTTTAAGAAGGGATAACTGAATAAATGCTATATGGCCAAAAAAAACCATTTTGGAATATTGAGACTTTAAACAAAAAATTGACCCTTACCTTGCTTGTGTTGAAGTCAGTGATGAAACTTCATTGAGGAAATGTGAGAAAATAAAGCTTCCTCAAACAACACAATGCAAGTGTTTATACCCTCAAGAAGCCTGTCTGGAGTTCTACACGTTATTTCAGTCAAGCCCGTGACAGCTGCTCCTGTCAACATCTTTCTCACCAAGAACTTAGGTTATCTGAAATTCATAACGTTTTAATGGATGAGACAGTATATGCTTCCTATTTGCTAGTGCCTATGAAAGTCATCTCCAAATCTTATGTTTATTTTTTCAAAAAATCGTAGCTGTCCTTTTTTTAGCTTTTTTTTTTTCTTCTTCAACTGGTCAGTGTGTACAGCAGATCAGTTAGGTCTCATCAAACTCTGCTGTTAAAGGACTCTTGAAAGTCTTCCATTCACTGACTTTAAGATCCCTCTACTTGTCTTTCATCTCCTAGGCAATAATTCTTAATCTGGAATCCATTTTGAATACATACCACTCAAATGTATTTAAAAATATTGTGTATGTTGTTACATATATGTAGTTAGTAGTTGTCTAATCAGGTATATACACCTGCTCCATGCTACACATTTGCATGGTGTCCTTTTTCTTTCAGTTTCGTTTATTACAGAGTTCTGATCACCAAATTCTTTAAAAGAGTATGTTGGAAAAGTCAGCTGTGGAAAAGACTTGACACTTAGGGAGAAAATGAATTAAATGCAGTACATTTCAGGTCACTTCAAGCTTGGCGGAAAGATACCTAATAATAAAGATAATGGCTTGTCACTAGTGTCGTAAACATCCTTGGTGCATTGCAAGACAGAGATACAGCACTTTGTACTGCAGGGTTTACTGCCCTCGGGTAGCTTCTGAGGAAAACTTCTAGTTGCAGGATTGATTGTGTTTTCAGAGACCTTTGTACAAAAAAAAAAAAAAAAAAAAGGACGGACCTTTAAAGGACCTTTAAAAGAAAGATATTTCAGAGACCTATTTAAAAAAAAAAAAGTAGAACTGGGAGCAGTTAAAATGGATTAATTATTAAGTTACCTTGTGAGACTTGAAGGGTTTTTATCTTTCTGAGGTGAAATAGTTGCTGTTAAGCACAGATAATTTTCTATTTTTATTCAAGTCAGTGGCAAAATGTAAGTGGTGTTTTTGTTCTCTAATGGTAAGATCTGAGCTCAGGTTCTGCAAGCACACATATGAATAACTTTGCCACATAATTAGCTTCTGGGCCTTAAGTTATTCACATGTGCTTGCAGGCATGGGCCTTGATTTGTGTTCTAAATTCCTCACTGATGCATCTCAGTAATGTTTGCCTTTTTCACCTCAGCCAAACAATGGACTGGTGAGTTGAATGATTTTTTTCTAAAATTCCTTCAGTACCTTTTCCTTGCCGGTATCCTGCATGACCGCTTCCTTTAATTTTTTAATTGTACCCTTTTAGGTATATGAATCTTTGGAACTGAATGTAATTATTCTTCACTTGCAAGATTTCAAATGTTGACATTTTAAGCAGACTCTAGGAATTCAGTCTATAAAAAAAAAACAAACAACAAATGAGATACTGTTAAGGCTGCATAGTTAAGCACTCAGGTATCAAGAAATGGGCAAAGCTTTTATGCATGGAATATTTAATCTGGATTGCAGTGTCATTTAATTTTCATCATTATATGTTGGTGTCACACAATTTACATCATTTTAAATACCTTATATTCTACATCAGTGTCTTTTCTGCGTCTGTGAAAGTGTTTTGTGAAGATGGCATTGTAAATTATATATAGACAAATTTCCAACAAAAAATACAGACGAGATGTTCCAGTAGACTTTTATCCAATTGGTAGCTAAATTATTGTCATAGGTACTTCAGTCTCTGAACTGTGCAGAAAATGGGCCATGATTTATTGCAAAGTCTTGATGGTAATACTTGTACAGGGCAATAATGAAGTTGTACATAGTGTCTCATGCTTTATTTCTTCATTTTTGAGTGTTTAACAATGCAGGCATAATATTTTTTTCTGCCTTTTCACTAGATACTTCTAGAGAAAGAAGTTATATAACATACTTTGTGTCTCTCCTCCCCCCCATTTCATCCAGTGTGTATTTTGCAGCTACATTAACTGCCTGTTCTGTGAGTGTAACTTACCCTTGGTCCAGATATTGCTACACAGTGCTGGTTATAGCAGTTGTATTGTGCATGTGCAAAGTGACTGGCTTTCTTTTAAAAGTCTTATTGCTTGGTAAAATAGAAACTTATTTTCAGTGGAAAGTTCCAAGATACTTCTCAATGAGACTTCTTTCCATACCAGGTTTTAACTTTGCTTTTGTACTGCTTTTTTTTCGACAGAAGGTCAGTCAGGAACTAATATTTGTAATGGAAGAAAGTATATATAATATATATATTTTCTTACTTTATACTTCATAGCCACTAAGCTGCATTCAGAATATTTAAAAATTGAATTTAAGCAAATTCCAAACTTGAATAATTTCAGTAGAGAAGTTAAAGCCTACAAACTGTACGAAAACTGTGAGCTTAACATGGAAGTACTTGTACACCATTAAACTTCAGCTCTACTATGGATAGCATGTGAATAAATTTTAGTGCTTGCGCTGAACCACACAGTACTGGTATTGGATAAGATCTTTAAGTGCTGTGGTAGTTCTCTCTCTTTTCATAATGTAATTGTTTTTTTGCGCATATGTGAACTTTTATCTGTTGGGCACACACTGCTTGCCTCTGTTCCCTAAAATGAACTGTTTTATGAATAAAATGTTGTAACACAAATATTACTTGCTTAAAAAAAGTAGCTACAAAATGACTGTTCAAGTGAAGGCATGAACCTTATGTCAGGGTTTAGAGGGACTACTTACATGCTTAATTTTAAGTGCATGCATAAGTTTCTTGAAGGACAAGTGTCTGGCTGTCAAAAACAAATCAAGAATAAGGTAACACAAACAGATTATGCTGCTGCCTGGTAATAGCTTTACTTACATGACGGTATTTGAGATGTTTCTGATGCAAGGGAAAGAAAGTTTGGTATGCAATTTTGATATATTTAACTTTCAGTTCTCTCTCTGCTGGTATTTTTTTGGAGCTGTGTACTATAAGCTGTATCGGGGGGTTATATGTTGTTTCCTGTTACCACCATATCTACCATTAAAGACTCTAAACCTTGTGATATCACAAATTGTTAGCACCCATCACCGGTTCCTTGTATGTCATGGTGTTAATATAGTCAGGCGCTTCCCACTGAAGACCTCAGTCCTGCAAGATGTATCACCTTGAGTGAAATCATTGAGCGGACAGGATTGACACCTAGGGTCCTGGCTCTAGGCCTTCTTGTGTGTGGAAATGATTCAATACCTGCACTGGGCCATGCGAATTCATGGGGCTCTGAATGAGTAGTGGTTGAAATATGAAGAGCATGGCAATGTGATTCTAAATGAGCATGATAGCAAACAATGCTGAAACTATTAGGTGCTGATGATACCATGCTATATTGGTTATTTTGCCATCGCGCATACCTATCACGTGTTCCTTCTGTGCATCATCCAGCTTCATTGTGCTTCTTCACCCAGTTCTTTCTCCTGTGCTCCTCTTCCCTGTGCTAGCAATAGGGTGGGATGTGTCTGGGGACAGACTGAATTCACTCTTCTTGCCCTAGGTGATGCCATTCTTCCCTTTGTCCAGCAAAACGGTAGAAAAGAATTGCATTGCATGTGGAGTTGATGGGCCCTCAGAAGGGAGCAGATGAGGGATCCTAGCATCATGATGGGCTGCTGTGTCTGCAAAGGGAGTGGAGTCCCTTATGGACAGACTTCAGCCACCCACCCAGATCAGTGTAGTTGCTGGGGGAAAGTAGGTGGTGAGTAAGGAGAGAAGAACCTCTGTTCCTCTGAAGAATGACCAAGTCCTGTACTGTAGGTTTAATAGTGTCATGGTACTTAATGACATCATGATCATTTTTTTGGATGTGAGAGCACTGTGTAAGATCCAAATGGAATTTCCCGTTGCCAGTCTGTACAGGTCCAGAGGCGCTCACTGGTGCATAGTTACATTTTGGAGTGGGGTGTAAGCCTGTAAATTCTAAAATACTTTCTATATCATGAGACTTTTCCCACTCTTCCCCCTCAGAAAAAGCTTTTTTTTGTGTGTGTGTGTGGTGGTTACTACTTTTTGCTGCATCTTGACTTCTTAGGAGACCAGAAGTTGTCTGATAGAGGGACACTGAATTTATATTACAATGCTGATAACTTCATACCTTTTCTAAGTGCAAAGGAGCATGTAAGATGACTATGACTGAAACAAAGGAGAAAGCAAGTGATTTACTCCTCCTCCCTCCCCCTGCCACCATTGTTACATGTTTGGTTTCGTTTGGTTTCTTTTACTGTGCAATTCTTTGCTTGTGACATTTACCCTTATGGAGAACTACTTGAGGCCTAATCCCACAAGGTGTACAGTGAGTTATGAGGCTCACTGGCAAGAATAATCCCAGTGAAGCCACTCGGTGAGTGACTCTCATGGCAGAAGTTGACAGAGCTCTATTGTGCAGTGAATGCTGTGGGTGCTTCTGAAAATGAGCTTTTATTACCTTGGATTCTCTCTCTTAGTTTAGCTTAGTTATTTCTTCTTACTACTATGTTTTTCCTTTCTTTTTTGGAGTAAGATTGAGAGTGAGGGGAGATGGTGAAAGGGGCTGATTTGTGGATTTACATCTTCAGTGTGTTAGGCGCCAGTGGGATTACATGTTGTAACTGAAAGTGGTTTTAACAAGTTTTTGAAACCCACTGTTTTCCATTATAGTGTCCCTTTAAGAGCAATGAAAGTGTAACCTCCTTTCCTGTGTAGCTCTGGGAAAATGTTACTGGAATCTACAGTTGTGTTTACATCATCATGTGCAACTCTTCCATTGTGATATCTGCTGGAAAATGTTTTAAGTTATCTAGATCCTCTCACATCAGGAAATGAACTCCTCTTTCTGTGCAGCTTTGTGTCCCAGGAAGTTAGAGGAGCTTTTTAAGTGTGCTTCAAATGATGCGTTAAAGGCGTTCTTCCTGATCCTGTAGTGTAGACAAGCTTACATCCCTGAATGATAAGAATGTGTCTTCTGACCAGCTTGTTTAGGCCAATATCTATTTTATTTATCTATGTTGTCCAAGGAGTATGACAAGGAGGTATGTGATACTGTATTTCCTGGAAGATGGCATGAATGTGCTGCTTAATTTTAACTTCATTTTTGCTTTTAATCTGTGGAATTGCTGCTGCTTTGGCTGTGGAATGGCTTGACAGTGCTGAATAGAGCCTGTACGTTTGTATGGCACCAAACTTCAACTTGTATAAGGCCCCTGGGCACTATTGTAACTGCTAGTAATGCTGTTTTGCTTGAGCTACAACAGTCTTCAGAGATAGCAGCTGATGGTGATAGATACCTATAGCTAGTAAAAAGTAAGGTTGCATATTTTCTGGTGCATTCTCTTTCTGGAAAGTATCTGTATATCTCAGTCATTTGTAGGGAGATAAAGATGTCCTTATGAAAGTACTCTATCTTCGATTGCTTTGGAATAAAGCAATTTAAATTGAAGCTTTGTTAAAACACTTAAAGGAACACTGCAAATGCATTTTTTCATAACATTTTAAAATAATTTCATGCTATTTACAATACCTTAGAAACGTGCAACTGCAATTATATTCTTTACCAAAAATGTTACTTGGCCTGCACAAAATCCACTGTGTTAAAGGATGAAATTGCTCATAAGGAGTGGGTTGTTGACATTTTTCTTTTTCTCTAAAGAGAAAAAAAAGAAACATTTGAGAGAGAATGGAGAAGGGCGTACATATATACCAAACTACATACATTTAGAGAAGGAGCAGAAGAAATAGATTTTGTCACAAGCTTGATCACATTCCTCTTGTTGGGTACTTGTGAGGCTGCTGTATTTCACCTTACATGCTGGATTCATATGCTCCTGATGTCTCACATGTCTAGGCAGCCTACAAGAACTATGTCTACGCTGACCCATAAGCTCACTCTTGGGGTCTCTCTGAAACTCTACTTACTGGCTTACCTTTGGGCCATGTGGAAATTAGAGCCTGGAATTTAAGTTCAGAACAATAGAGGTGTTTCAGGCATGGCAAAGACCAGCATCTCCATGCCTAGATTTTAGCCATTTGGCTTTGGAAGTAGAATTACACCTATGTGAGGTGTCCAGGTTTCATAACAGCCAGCATGCTGAGTAGAGAGCATCTAAGTCAGCAGGTGGGAAATAATAAGCTAGGGATTTAGCTTTCCTGGTCTTACAGGTCTCATCTTGTATGAATGCATAGTCTGAGGATCCTTTGCCTCTTTGGCTCCATGAGTTGATTTTCTGTGCAGTTTTCCTTAAAAGATGGTGGAGAAGAAGAAAGATGATAATGGCAAAGATGATGCCCTTCTTGTCTATAATAGCTTGTTTGTGCTTACTCAAGTAGTAGGATTTTCCTGGGACACAGAAGTTTGACCCATTTGTTGTGTAGGCTGCTGAATAAAAATCTTCAAATAGCAAGCCTTGCATCTCTGTTTCAGGCAGGGTCACTGCTTAAGTTAGCAACACCAGAATCAAGGGGACAAGAGAGCAAGCAAGAACTGGATTTAGTGGCTAGCAGTTAGGGTACTCAACTGGGAGGAGGAAAGCTGGATTCTCTGCTGCCAGCGGTGTGTATGCATTTTGCATGAATTATATCTCCGTTTGCCATGGTTTTGGAGGGCTGCTGTGCTTCATGCTTATACAGTTCTGCCAATGTCTATTATGAGTGTTCTGTGCATGCTTACTGGACTGGGGTGGGGATGCATGATTTGTGTATTTGAAATGCCTGTAGATGCTCAGTCAAGGCTGGGATGGTTCTAGGTGGGCGTATTTGTGGAACTTTTGTAATACTACAAAACTGAAATTGCATGTGCATTTTTGCTAGTAGATTTGCTAGGTTATTTTTTGTCTCATGCTCTTCAACTGGGATACTGAAGTGTGCAAATGGATCTGACCCTCAGAAGCTGTGCAGAGTGGATTTCACAAATATACAAACAAACATTTTATTTACAGAGAGAGTGTTGAAATTGGCAGACTTCTGCCCAGACAACCAAACCTTTTTAAAATAACTTTAAAGTCTTCTTAGTATCATCACTACTTCGTTAGTCTCAGGAGATTTTTTTTGTGACTTCTTTTTTGGACTCCTAGGCTGGACAGGATCAAAGCCCTGTGACTGGTTGTTTTGACTGTTTTGCCTTCCTGATACTGGACTGATTTTCTCTCCGCTCTGATGGCAGGATTGAACTCACTGCAGCTGTTCAGTTAGTCAGGAAGTGCCCGTTGGCTTGGAGAAGTTACCTGTTTGTCTCCTGAACCTTCAGGTCCCTATATTTTTAAAAGCCAATGGGTAACCCTGAGTCCGTGGTTCAACTTGTACATTACTAAGTATTCAGTAGCAATATTAGGGTAATGTAATACTGCCTTGGTGAATCAGATTGGGTATCTGATATGGTAACATGGCTTTAAAAAAAAAAAAAAAGTTTTTTTTGTTTGTTTGTTTGCTTTAAGTCACATCAGTTCCTTAATATGGTTCACAGCAAAACAGCGTAGAGTTGTGTGGTTGGTGTAATGGCATACTCTAATGTAGCACTGAGCATAAAAATACCTTAAGCTGGAGCCCTGTGAAGTGTTATGTTTTGTATGACAACCATAGGTCTATTTACTGCTTTTCATTTAGATATAATTTTGCATTTTCCACTGCTCAGCAAAGAAACTGGAAGGAGCTGTTTTTACCGAAATCAGAGCTATCCTGTTTCCTGTGGATCTGGCTGTTGATTTGTTGGTGGCCCTTCATGCTTGGCTCGTGATGGGATAGCCATACAGGTGCCAGGGCTTTCTCCCTTAACTTCTGGGGTATGGGGCAAGAATGTAGCCATGGGGAAGTAACCTTAAGTCTTGCATAGACAAAATTGCAAGATTGTTGTAGAAGTAATTGGTCAACTAATGTACTTACCTTTTTTTTTTTTTTTTTAATGCCAGTGGGCAATCAGACTAAAACTTTGGAAGAGATAAAAAATGGAACAGAAACATCAAGAAACCTTTGTTGCTCTTTTCCTCTTGAATTTTTATGCTAAATTCTTTGGAGGTGTTTTGTTCTTTTTTCGCTATACAATCCAGTAAATTCACTGATAAGAGCATGTTTAAGAGGAAAACTTTGATGTGATTTTTCCATAGAAGTGGAAACAAAAAATTCGACTGCTCTCGCAAATGGTTTAGTTGTTTGTTTAAGATGTGCCTGTGATTGGTTTATTTATGTATTAAAACACAAACTGACTTTGCTATAGAAGGAATACGATGTTTTGTTTTAGGGAAGTTTGTGGTTACATTTATGTTGATTACCCAGTCTTGCAATTCCCAAAACACTTTTTTAACTGTGCTGATGAATTTTAGCTCAACACAGAGGGAATACAGAGAAGATTGCAGTCTGTAGGTGCCAGTCAGCTGGGGAAATTCCAGTACTCTGAAGCTTTTTTCCCCCTTTTGGTGGCTTTAAAAATATGGGAGAGTAAAGAGGAATGAGCGCAGTGGCGAAATGATGGAACCTTGCATGTGATACAGTAATATTTGGGTTTTTTTTTTCTTAGCTTGATAGTTTTTGAACTATTGATACACATTTGCATTGACAGACACTATGTTTTTTGAATTATCCACATTAAAAGTATAAAGGTCAAAACTAAAAATGTAGTTGCAAAGAGATTTCATGCATTTGGGTTTTAGATTACGTTGCCTTTATGACTGTGACCTCCATTTCACCTCAGTCTTGTTCCCTGTTAGCCCATGCTAGCATAAATAGTATTGCTTGTTCACCCCTTGAGCAGGAGGAGACCCAATTTCAAAGACTTTGGACCAGAGCTGAAGGGAAGCTCTCCCCTCTGGAAATATGCACCTGCAAGTGTGTATGGGAGCCACAGCTCTGCTGGTGGTGATTAAGTCTCTAAGCTACTCAGTTGACAATATAAGCCATTTCTACTCATACCAACTGATATTTAAAGACATTGCTACTAGCAACGTTTTGGATTCTTTTACATGCTTTTGTTTTCTGGTTTTGGCTGTTTTTAGATCTCCAGATTTTGTTATTGTTTTTTCTTTTCTTTTTTTAACACAGATATCTTATATCCAAAACTTATCCATCTGAATTCTCACTGTAACAAACAGTACTACTGCAACTTATGATTGCTTTAGTTATTCTAAAATATGGTTCCATTCCTAAGTAACAGATTCTCTTTACTTTCCATGTCTGCTGACTGTGGGATAGTTATTTTTGTCCCCACAGCAGCCTTCCTTATGCCTGAGAGTTTGTGTTCCTTCTCAAGCACCATCAACTGAGTTTACTGAGTTTAGCTGCAAGCTTTTTGGAGGGCCTGGGGCTTGCCACCTCACAGAGCTTTATTTGCTTTTATGTAGAGCATAGTTAGCCCAAAATGTTTGGTATGAAAGCTGAGAAGGTGAGACAATAACTTCAGTTCTCACGCAAGCTCGCAGTCAAGTAGTGTTCGAAAAGCCTTTTTGTTTTCAGTGATGTTGCAGATTTTCATATGAGCCCCAGTCTTGTGTCCTAAGTGTTTCAAGTTAATGTTTTTGGCATTCTTACTGTTAGTATTTTAGATGGCTCTGGTTGTGATGAATAGGACAGATAACCACTTTTGAAACTGTTACTTCTTGCTCTGCAAACCATCCTTGTCACCAGTTAGAAGACTTCTCAGACATTTTAATGCATTTTGTATTATTGCTACTTCTCTTTGGTTAAAACTAGGTGATATGAAAAAAGATATTAACACTGCATCTTACTGCATACTGCTAGATTAATTAAATTTGCTATAATGTGGAGAGATTTTCTTTATTTAGACATGTTGGATCACCTATTCTGTGAAGTGCAGTGCTGCAAAGAAAGCAGATAAAGAATGTACTGTTCTTGCTCCAGCAACTATGGCCTAAATGTTAGATGAGACAGGAATGTCAGACAGCAAAATAGGCTGATCAGGGAGGCAAGTGGTTAAGGGCATAGTATAAATTGAAGAACAGTCTTTTAGAAACTGACCTTTTTAAAACAAATTAAATGCTTTTTGACCAGCATAACTTATTTTCTAAAAGCTGCCTGAACATAGAATTAAACTGACTTGCTAAGGCCTAAGTTTTGGTAAACCAGCAGTAATAACTTCAGAATTGTAGTTACCCATGGAACTATCAAGAGGTTATATTAAAATTAGCCCACAAATTATACAGCTAGAACTTGCTTACATGTCTTCCATTCAAAACAAAAATATTAAGAAAACAGTTTTACTTGAAGGATATTAGCATCTAGTCTTTAATTTTTTTCTAATCTTCAGGTCACACTGCAATTCAGTCCCATGCGAAGATAATATACCCTCAGACTCTTAAAATCTAGTTAAAAAAATTCTCATAAATATAAAAATTTCAAGAAGCATGGGCTTTTAAAAGCTATTTTCACAATTATAGGGTCCTACTTTTACAACCAGAAAAGTAATACATGTGCTTTTTACAACTATGATTTTTGTTATTGTTAATGAGGGCAACTGAAGGATTGCAAAGAGGAACCTTAATTCCCAACCTAGAATATGGAAGAAGTTGCTTTGTGCCTCAATGACCATAGTTATTAGTCAACCTTATATTGTAAATAGAAACCAACTTTTTTCTTCCTCCTTCTTTAGATGCCTCTACGTAATTATTCTGGAGAATTAAAATCTTGGCTAGAGAGTTTGTCCTCTCAAGCTAGAATGTTAAAGATAAATGTTTTGAGTAATTGTGGAATTGCACAGGGAGAGAAGCATGGGGGATTGAAGCCTGAATTAAATTTTTTGATATTGGTGAACAAATTTTTCTTGGATTGGAAACTTTAGGAAAAGGTTGAGAACAGTGATTTTATGTACTTATATTCCATTTGTGTTTTTCCTGAATACACAGTTTAGATTACTCTTTTTCTCTCTCTTCATTTATGATACTGTGATTTGTTTGCACTTCCTTCATAACTAAAACTGGTTTGCTGGAGTTCTGATTATTGTATAAAATACCTTTGACCACTGATTTTTCCAGGTGTATGCACATTTCTGGTTCTGTCTTTCCAAATATTTCTGTAGCTGACTAATAACTGACCTTTATTCACTGAAGGTTTTAAGATATTTTTTGCTGGAGCTGAGCTTCATCTCCATCTGAGAAGATAAGTTTAAACTAGTTAGGAAACAGAAGGTTCCTTGACAGGTTGGGGTCCTTTTTTTTTTTTTTTTTTTTTTAGTGCCGGCCTTGCAAGGAGACAAGGAGAGACTAGCACACTCTGCTCTTTATTTTTCTTTCTGCCATTGTGTACATGAAAAAATGTCTGTAAAGTTGAGAATATGACACACGGTCTTAGAATGGCACATATTTTTCTGCTTTCTTCGTGAGAGTGTCTGCATACTGCCTAAAAGTGCACTTAGTTGATAGGGGTGGTTGCTTTCACAAGGATGATCCTGAGCCAAATTCCAACCATCCAGCCAGTAGGAGGAAGAAATTGAAACTGTCTTCATAGTTATGTTGCTGTTTCTTATCCCAACTTCCCTGAGCGTTCTCAGACAGTAAAACTGTCAGGCTTCTTTTTGCCTCAGTCAATGGTATTTAATGGTGAGAAATTAGCAGATATGCCCATTTGATGTAATCAAAGCAGCAAAGTAGAACAGTTCTTGTGAGGAATAAATTAAGCAAACTTAATCGGTGTTGGAGTAGGTTGAGCTGCATCTGACTGTATCTTTCAGCAAAATATGATAGATTTGGTGTAATCAAAATGCAGATATCATCTCTAAAACATAAATGTCCATCAGCGGGAACATGACCCAAAAGATTCTTCATCTGTGTAATATATGTAAAAGTATATGCATATACACACATACTGCCACACATTTGAACACAGGCCTCCAATCCACAGTATGTATGTAAATATATATATGTAACAAAGCCCTAAACAGACCTCTCAGGCCTCCTACATTGAGAAATGAGATCATCTGCTTTACATTTCTTCCTACCCTTGCTAATTTGAGGTGTTGCTCTGCAGTCTTTCTGCAACTCTTTTATGCCAAGTGCCCACTACAGCATCTCGGCTGGGTCTGTGATCTGGTATATGATATTAGAGAGCCAGAGAGAGACCAGGCTATTGTCCTGTATCAGCAGCAGGGGAGAGGCTCCCTGCTTGAAGGGGTTAATTGGAAGGTATGTTCTGCAGTGTCTGTCAGGCATTTGCTCTTCTTTATTAGATGTCTTTCCTGTCACATCCATCCATTGCAAGACCTGATACATAGGTCTAATTTTGGGAGAGAAGAAAAGAGGTCTGAAAATTTGTATCAGTAAACAAACAGCAGATCATTTGTTATTCTTGTAATCTTTCTTTGCCTTGGAAGTATGACCTGTTTCTACTCTTCCCTGGCTCCTCAGCTACTAAAACCTCTTGGTCACGTATTTTATTATTGTAGTTGTTTATCATGTTTGACAACTACTGCTTGATGAACATCACTTGTTTAACAGATCTTTGGCAGTTAGAAGCCTTTAAGTATGGCACCAGGTATGAAAAGCCATTAGAAAAAAAGTGGTATGTAAAAATACTGTGTCTGGCTGATTCCTGCTCTCAGCCCATTGTGCAGTCTGAATCTGACTAGAGAAATCTTCACATGTTTAGGGAAGAAATTTCTGAATAATTTCACATTTCCATTAAAATAGTTTTTGTCACTGACATCAAGTCAGCCTTCCTCCTCCCTGTCACTTCACCTGTCTAATGCAGCTTGCCATTGTGTGTCAGTCTAACTGGAAACTACTTTGTAAAGATCATGAATTAGTCCCATGTTGATGCTGTTCAAAAGGAAGAAAAACATGGCAACAACAAACTTTCTGCATTTGCTTTCACTCTGTTCACGTGCCCAAGTCAGTTACTTGGTCTGCATCTTTTCTGTCAAGATCGAATGCTATGAAGCAGTGGTTTTGATATTTTTTCTGCATTGTAACATTGCACTATAAAAATTTTGGAATTCTCTTTTCATCTTATAGTAAGGAAAACAAGCAGGACTATAACATCTTGCAGTTTGCTTTCAATGTTTCATTACATGTAACCTGTAGATTCAGTATCTCAGTTATAAGAATAACCTGAAACAAAATATTAAAAATTAGAAGAAAGCCTAATTACTCTGAAGTGTGTGAGTGTTCAACCTAAATACTATATAAAGTAGTACTTAATATGTTCTTACAAATTAAGAATTTTAAACCAACTTTTTTTCCTTTTTCTTGTGGGTGAGAGGCAATGGGCACAAACTGAAACACAGGAATTTCCATCTGAACAGAAAGAAAACTTTTTTACTGTGAGGATGACTGAGCACTGGAACAGGTTGCCCAGAGAGGTTGTGGAGTCTCCATCCTTGGAGATATTCAAAAGCTGTCTGGACACGGTCCTGGGCAATAGTTTATGAAAGCTGTGAGTTCTAGCTGCCGATTGATCACTCAGTGTTTTCTTGAGGCAAAGTATTAATTTTGCATTTCAAAATGCTGAATGAACTGATCAGAAAAGGCCTTTTTGAATTTTAGTATACTTTAAGTGGTTGGTCACAAAAAGGGAGCTGCTTTGTTGGCTGATATCAGTAGCATAATGTGGGATAGCAGGCATGTTGCTCTAATCCTTTGGATTATGTCATGGTCCAGAGTGAATCCAAATTCAGTGTCCAACTGAATCCGAAGTGTCTAAGGAACAAAGTAGAAGAACTCTTGGTTAATGAGACACTGAAACAATAGTGCTGGAATTTCTCTAATACCTTAAACTTCATTCCATGTTTGTTTAAACTTATGTTTTTAGGTTTTAAGGTAATTGCAGTGGCCCTAGAGAAAATAAAATGGAAATAACTATTCTTGGCAAATAAAAATGACTTAGTTTTGTTCTGCTTTTCTCTCTCCTAAAGATGCTTGCATGAAAATAAATTTTAGGATTTTTCATTTTTTCTTAATCCCTGGCTTTAAATCAAAATGCTCAATTTGACATCATCATCATCTCCACAGCAACCAAATGATCTCGTGAAAATATTATGAGGACTATGCAGCACAAGTAAATTTCATGTTTTAACAAAACAGCTATTGCTTTATGCAAATATATATAATAAAATCTCGCAGAGACTCGCAGAGGAGAAACCAAAATCATTCAAGCTAAAATCAAAATAATTTCTAATTAAATTGTATTAAAATGTTGGAAACATTTCCCCAGGTTCTTAAGAAGATGAGAGATTTTTAATTATTTTTGTCAAGTATCTTAAAAGTTTTGCAAATTTTGGAAAGTTGTTGTAAATTCTTTAATAATTTTGAGCTGCGTCAAGTCACTGACAGATCAGCCTTTAGTATTTCAATGACTGCCTTATGTAACTGACTTAAGCCTTTGTTGGATTATTTTATATTCCCACTTGAAACTGCAAATTATTTCCAAGTACCCTCTTTGATAGCTTCAACTTTCTCTTCAGGCCCTTATCAAGAATGAAGGTCACATGCCCACAGTGGCCTGTAGCAACTGTGTAATCTGCTAATATTTAAGCACCAAGAATTTGGTTATTGTTAATACTGAAGATAAGAACTGTAAAAGAAAATGTGAAACTGTCTTTACTTTGTAATTGCTGTGTCTTTAAGGAGATTACCTAATAATTTAATACTGAAATCCACAGGCTGGGAGTTGGACAAAGGGTGGCAAATTCAGTTCACGAGATCCATTGCTTGCAGGCAAAAGAGAGCATATTTGTACACTTACATTTTAGCATATGTATCCTGAGATTGCAGGTGACAATCTGTAATGGAGACAATCTGTAATGGATATGTTTTGTGTTTAAAGATCCAGATTTTCGATGGATGGAGGTTGACTAGCATATTTGTCTGTGGGAAAGGTGGGTATTTCATTCTTTCAGTTGTCATAGAGCATAGGCATGCTGACCATGGCCCAGTACTCCACTGTGCTGGGTGCTGTACAGATTCAAAAAAAAAAAAAGGAAAAGCTGTCTGCTTTTTTCTTCATGTTTCAGTAGCACAATGCTGTTACTTGCCTGAGTCTCTGCTGGAATGCTGCTGTTCTTGTGTCTGTTGGCTATGAGGAGAGGTTCCTGACTGCAGGACTTGAGGATTTTCTTTGAGTCCCACCATTTGTAGCTTTTAGTAAGTTTGCTCTCTGTGTGTGAGATGCTGTCTGCTGCCATTACGCAGTTGTCTTTTGTTCTTTTTAATATTGTAGAATTGGATCCATGCATACATAGGGATTCATGCCCACTCCCACATCCTTCCCAGTTCTCTGAGCTACTGAGGTGTAGCGTTCTGAATAGACTTGAATAGATGGATCTGATTATAAATAGGATCTTGAAAAGTGAACTTTTGTGTTCAATCAAAGAAGAAAACACAACACTGAAACAAAATACTTTTACCTGTCAGTTATTCCTATGTAATTCTTGTCATGCAACTATCAGTGAGACATGTAATGTATAGGAACTTTTCTCCAGCCCATTTCTTTCACTTGCTTATTCACAAGCATGATGTCACAGCTAATATGGCAGTTCCTTTAGCAACACCTTGATATCAACCTTCACATAGTCTTTATAGGCACTCATTGCACATCCATATAATATTTTTTATTTCCTTATAACGACAGAATTACTAGTTAGCTAAATGCAGATTGGTCTGCTGCGATACCCCGCTATAACAACACTGTCCACTCCTGGTTTGTTTTCTTTGAAGATCAGCAGTTATTGCTACAAACTGTCCTGCTCGCTCACTGGGACTTAGTGTCATTCATTGGCATTCTGAACAGAAAATCACGGAGAAAAATTTTGTAATGCTCTTCAGAGTATATGTTGCTGCTGTTGTTTTCTGTCTTGGTTCCATGCTTTATGAAGGGGAAGATAGAGTATGGGAGGATGTTTTTAGGAGCAGGCTTTTTCAGAGCGCAGGACTTTTGGGAAGTTCCTGGGTCGTGCAGCATTGTGTTGTATTCCAGCCCCCACCCCCACCCCCCGGCCTCTCCCGGAAGCTTTAACTGTCGCTATTCTTGATAGAAGCAGCTGATCATTTAGACTGTAAAAGCTGCTTCGTGCCAGACTGGGGGCACAGTGAGCACCTGGGTATTTGGGGACTGGAGCTAGGAGCCAGATGAAACCAGGATTGACTGTCCTCATTGACCAGTGAGTTTTCAGGAATGTTGAGCATTGGGACCTTGGAGAGGCTTGTTGGTAGTTTGTGTGTTGCAGCCTGGGACAGCTCTCCTAGACCTCACTAGTGCTCTGCATGGTGGTAAGATGCCTCCTGAAGGTGCCCCCTTGTTTGAACCGTGGTGTTATGTGGCCTTCTGTCCTAGTTGTGGCTCACTTGTTGATTAGCCCTGCTCCAAATATGCATTTTATGCTAACAACATCAGGTGTCAGATAAAATTTATGCTGCCCTAATACTCCATCGCTTCTCCCTAATGACTTTTGACTGATACTGGTATCTATTGTTCTGCTTCTTCCAGGAGCTACTTTTGATCTTGCTGTTACACTGAAGTTTTCTACCCTTTGCTTCTTTGAGTGAGAAAACTGTTATCTTGATAGATGTAAGCCTTAGCTTACAGAAAATGGTATTGCTAGTACTGGGGTGACTGCTTTTGGAAGACGAACATGAGGCAGAGGATGTCTCGAGTTCATGGCTGATGCACTGGGTATACAATAGTACTATTGTAACTGTACAAGCCCTGAGAAAATCAAAGGGAGAGTCTATAAACTGGACTGAGGATGCCACCAAACATGTTTTAGCAAGCTGACATTCATAATACTTAGCTATGTCTCCATTTCTGAAAGGTGTAAGGAAGCAAAAGGGAGAGTAGAATTATAATAGAGTTAGCATCCATCCCATCCATCTGGTGAGCAAGAGAAGGGGGTGTTCTTGAAAAATACCTGTGGGTTGATGAAAGTCATATTTGACCATTCTCATTAGCTGTTTATTTGTAAATTAACTGCTTTTTATTGGAGAATCCCTAATACATACTATGTATGATTATTGTGTTTCTTCCAGTGAGTGGTGAGCTGTAGTTTGCTAAGATACATTGGGATATGTCAACAGTACATAATGGCCTTAGCAAACTCGCTAACACTAATAGAAAGCAGAAGCTGTCATCCTTTTGTGTTCTTGTGGATCACAATGGTGAAGAACATCTGGGTAAGAATGTGTTGTAGAGGAGCTATGAGAGAATAGGGAATATTGCTTTGAGGAAGAAAATGGTCTGATTTCGTCAGGGTGTTGTAGTCCTTCATAACAGTTTGGTGGAGACTGACTGGAGAGCGGAGGTTTGTTTTTTCATAGTGACATGAAAGGTGAAAGGGTTGTTTCTGCTTTTCACAAAGAGCTGGTTTTCAATTTCTGTTTCTTACGTGTTCTTCATGTTGTGTTGTAGGAAGCAAGCTTACTTTTTTTTTTTTTTTTTTTTTTTTTTTTTGGTGAACAGTTGTGGCATCCTTGTTCTAGTCCAGAGCCTGACTACCAACTACAGCCCAGTTTGTTCCTAGTGCATTTCCTGACACATGCTTAATTTTTTGGAGTGGACAGTACTGATTGCAATATGATTCTTTTTCCTTTTGTTAAACAATTTTGCTGAGCAATGATCAATGCCTAGCTATTTTTACCTTACTATTGGACTAGTATTTTATGATCCTTCTGTTTTCCAGGCCTTTAAGGAAGAAAATAGTAGGCGTACACAGTCTAAAAGTCTTCTTACATAGCCCATTATTTTGATATTCTTGGAATATTTTTCCTTATACTGCCTCACCTTTGTATCTGCACCTACTTGGAAGCATTGGACAAATTGGAAAATAATGTGTTTGCAGGATGACACAAACATTTTCCGGTGCATAGGTAATTGACAGTGTAACTATGTTTTCGTCTCCTGATTAGTTTGCATGGAAAAATACTATGGCTTTTGGAAATCTCCTTGATCTCCAATCTTATGAAAAGTCAGCTACATTTGCTTTGGGACTTTGAAAGCAGGATCAAAGCTAGCATGTAATTGCCCAATAAAGTAGATGTTAGCTTTGATGCACTTGGGGGAAGCGAGGCTTCCACTTCTCATGGAGCAGAAGCTGGACTGGGAATTGTCCAGAGATTTGTAATTTTGACAGATTGAGGACAGATGAAAATAGTTTTGCTTGAGATTTGCTGTCTCCATCAGCTAGCAAGTTTTCTTCTACTTTGCCACAGTGCAGGTAGGCTCAGCGCAGCTGTCTAGTTTCAGTAGTGTTTATTCTGTAGCTCTGCATACTGAATCATCCTGTAGAATCCAGACGACATTGTTGATTAGTGTTAATAATGTTTTTTTTTCCTAAGCTTGATAGACAGCCTTATATCCTTTCAGCCAAAGGAAAGCAATAACTGCTACTTAAGTTGGTAGGCTTCCACCTTTGCAAAATGCAATTGTAAGCCCAACATGTTAAACTCTGAGGATGAAAATTGATTTTAGAAAATTAATGTTTTTATCTCAAGGCTGCTGATTATTGAGGAAACTGTGTTCTTACTGCTCAAGCTGAATGCAATATGAGTGCCTGCTTAGTAGTTTTCAGCTTCTCTTATAGTGCTTACCCTCAGCCTTTGGGTAGGTAGTAGGAAATGCCATCTGATTATATTTTCATAGGAACAACATACATCTTAGGAGGTCTGTTGAGAGTGTCTTTTTGATCTGCCTTCTGTGCAGTTTCCTTTCAGTCATCCAATTCCTTGTTTAGTGAGCTTGTCTATGTCTTGCTTGTAAACTTGCCAGTAATGGTGAGTTCTGTCTAGGTCACTTTACCATTTCAGATCACAATCAAGTTCTTTTACTTAGGTTTTGACAATGCAGGAAGAATACAATGCCTTTTTTTAGGTAAGAATACTAGATGCATGCTAAGCTAAAATGACTAAAAAATGCTATTTAAAAGTGACTGTTTGGGCAGCTGAAATAGGAGATGGTACCCTGGACAGATGTTGATACAGACCACCTTTGCAACTTGCGATTATTAATATTAGTGTAAATATGTAAGAAAGGTAATTCCCAGCTATGTAAGCAAATTAGTTGTATTAGAAGGCAACCTTGAGTGTGATTTTACTCATGCAGTATTAATAGATTTCTGGTGTGAATTCAAACCTGGGCTGTAACTGCATTTTAACTGGCTTCCTATGCTTCAGTCACTCATTTAAACAGAAATGCAAGGTTAAACCCTGGCTTGATCTCCTTTTGAGTCACACATTTTGAATGGGTATGTATATTTGTAGCCAAACATTATGATCATCCAATCAGACCTATTATATAAACTGGGCAACATGCATATGGGTGTTACAGGTAGACTTATAACTTGTGATGAAACTAAAGAATACCTCTAGAAGACATAAGGTTTCAATCATGGCTTGAGGTCTTTTAGTGGTGGAGAATACGCTGTGTTCTTTGGTAGTTTTTAAGAATGGAAGAGCTTTTAAAAAATGCTTTTAATTTCAACATGAAGGTACTAGAGCTTGTGATTCAAGCATCTTTGCTTTGTATGTGCTTCTAGGTATGTTCCCGAAAATTAAATAGGTGGAGCTCCCTAACTCTCCACAGTGAGGCAGATCTGCCAGAACCCCAATTCTGTGCTTGGAGAAGGGCAGTTCTCAAGCATGTTGCCTGCTTGAAGCCAGGAATTTTAATGACAATGAGATAGAAGGAGACATCTTTTCCTCCATCAACTTTCTTCTTCACACTTGAGCTGTATTCAAGTTAAGCTGTGAGGAAGAAACAGCATTTTAAAAGTTTATCTCTTCGTCTTTCTTAGGACTTGCTGCTGTCCCAATAAACTTTCGGGAATATTGTAACAATGCCCAAATATTCTTGGGTCCTCATCACTTTCTACTCCATCCAAATTGTGGCTACTAAAATGATCTTCACCATAACAGTGGGAAATTCAGACATTTTATATTTACCATTTGGGTTAATGCTGTATTGGCATTAATTCTGATTTTCCTGCTGCCCTGTCTCTCTAGTGCTTATTCTCTTCTGTCTTCTTTCCTGAGTGGCACACAGACACTACTTTACTAGTCCTCTTGTATCTTTTGATGTCACATAACATCTGACAATTTTTTTCCTTCTGCGTTATGCATGACAAATACATTAATAGAATTGATTGGAAACCGAATATATTCTTTGATTCCCAGTGGATTCTGTTTTGTGTTATACAGCTACATTTTTCTGGGAAGGGTTTGTTTTCATTTCTTGTTGAGTGTGGAAGTGAGACTGAAAATGCATATCAGTGTAAATTGAATGAGCACCAGTCAACAAGGAGGAAAGAGCTCAGCTGGAGAAAATGTACTGAGATAAAGATCAAGGTGCAGGGGATACTAAAGATAAGAACATCTCCAGCATGCAAATCAACCCCTGTTCTGTCCCTCGCTGAAAGAGCTTTCCCTTTCTCTGTGCACCCTCTGCACCCTTTTGCTGAATGTCTTTGCTAATGGAAGGGATTAGGGTTTTAATTCACTGCTTATATTGCCTGAAATGTATGGTGCTGGCTTGATATGCAGTCTAAAGCACAAATACACATAGCTGACGTTGGCTAAAACTTTAAAGTATCTATCTCTAGGAATGAAAATCCCCTTTGACGTTTTCTGTGTGTTATCCCAGTCTTTTCTCCGGTATGTCCTGACGTTATTACAAGTTTAGTTTCTTCCTTGAAGCCTATATTCCATGTTCTCTTCTGGTTTTAAAAAACAAATGTTGGGTGCTGGAGAGCTTTCTTCACTAAATCTTATTTAATAAAAATAACTGGTTTTTATTCAGTGTTAACATCTGTTACAAAGCTTCTCTTTGTAAAGGGCAATAACAAACATTATTCTTCTCAGATCTGCTTTATCAAATGCCTCCTCACATGATTACGGAGATGTCATGCCTACCAGCTCATAGTTGGTTTTATTTCAGATTGTTTTTTGTCTTTATGGAGAGAAAATAAAGTGGGGAACTTCTTCCATTAACAAACCATGTCACCTAAGACCATTTATATGAATATCAGTAAACATGATCTGAGTGTACCAAAGGAAAAGCACATGGTGTCTGTGGGTCAATTTACATCAGGCATGCTACCTGTTGGCTTGTAGTGCTTGCTGGCATCAGGTTACTTAGCCCACTTTCAACTGCTAACATAACTGGGAACAATTTTCGGAATAGTACTGAAAGCATTATTTTGATCAATTCCAGAAGCGGAATCTGCTAGTGACATCTGTCAGCAGGAACAGTTCTTGTTATGTCTCTGTGTGCAGCTTGAGCCTTGTCCACAGCTGGGAATGGATGAAAAATTAAATTAAATATTTCTCTTCTTAGCACTGATATGGCTGTATTTGCATCAGTCCTTCTGAAGCTGTAACACAATATGATAGAGGATCTTTTCCTTGCTTGGGATCTAATAGATCTTTCAAATGGAGGTTGATGGGTTATACCTTAATGGACCTGTTATCCAGTGCTAGTCATCCCTTTCCTCTCCTGTTCCCCAGGATATGGAAAAATGTGGCCATAGACTGCATGAAATGAAGGAAGCCATGGTCTGCGACTAGTGCTTGGCTTGCAGGTCTGCAATGCCCCTGGTATACTGACCTGACCAACTTCAGCCTGTCTTTCAGTATGGTTGGAAAGAAACTTGCTGTGACAAAACATAATCCAAAGAAGGCAGAAAAATGGCAGATGGGCTTGAGCATGATTGTGCCAGGTTTCCCAAAACTGCTAATTTCAGTGAAACTAAAGCAATAGAGGCTGAAGTATGAATATCAACCTGTGCTATTTGCCTTTGTTCTTTTCAGCCTCAGTTTCTTTATGCTTAGATTTCTAGAACAGTGTAAAATTTAAACTTAATGACAGATGAAATATGATACTGTTTGGATTTTTAATGGATATAGATATTTGAAATGTGTTTAGTGTACGTGTACTTGTTGCAGCAGTATAGGAAAGTTGGTTTGTTTCTCTTTTTTCTCCTCACAAAGTTCCTGATTGCTCTAGAGTGCCAGAGTCTTGCAGAGGGAGCTAAAATAAATCTCTGCTTACTACACGATGATTACATTTAGGGCAGCGTGTACTTTAGAAAATACACGTTTTTAGATTCCCAGCCTCACAATTACGCTTTGATTTTTGCAACTGCCTCCACACGGATTTCTGTGCAAGCACAGAATTGGGACTCCAGCTGTGGACTCTTGTCCGTTGAGGCCTAGCATAACATACCTGCAGATCTGTGTTTTTTTTTCTTTTAGAGTAACTCTAAAATTTTATTATAAGAAGCCCTTTTCATACACTTCTCATAAAATATTCTCAGGTTTTTATTTTATTTTTAAATGACCCATTTAAGGTGAGGAAAAATTTACTGATGATTCTTAACTGAATGTATGAGTGAGGATATAATGCTGTTGTACAGACCGCCCCCCCCCCCCCCACTACCATTTTCTGCAGTAGTCTAGTGTGCTACTAGAATCGCATTTACAGTCTAGGTGGTACATTCACTGTTACAGTTTACCATTGCTCTGGAGAGGTAAGAAAGAAGGTAGTCGTATAATCCTGATAAAGTTTCTGATGTTTAATCTTGAGATGAGGATAAGATTTTAGGTCTTGCCCTTTGTCTGTTTTTCCCCATTACAGAAGTGTGTTTTCACAAGTTTGGGTGTTTGTTTGTTTTTCGGAAAAACCCAAGTATGCTTACAAAGTAATTTGAGGGGTTTCAAAATAGGTTAGTGTGCTGAACTGACTATCAGATGATGGTTATTATGGCAACAGGTAAGATTTTTATCAAAGTATTTTGAAAGAGGAGTGGGAAATTAAAGCAGGCACAAACGAAGGGGATGAATCTGCTCATTGCCAGAAGCAGCAAATGGATGGCACGGTATGTCACGGAGGAGAAGGATGACAGAGCTTATTCCATAGTGGATATAGAATATTTTTTAATCCAGTGTTTTAGAAAGAGTTTTCTGTTTAGTCATTTTGAATTTGTGGTGATTAATTAAACTTAGATTTTAGCTGTCACTGGCTAGTTGTCTGATCTGCGGAAAAGTCTAGATACTGTGCTTTGGGAGTATCAAAAAAGTCTACACTGTAAGTTTAAATAATTTACAGTGATGGAAGTAGGAGGTAGAAGTACCGGTAAACCAAATAATTATATTGGAATTCAGTTTCTTACTGAGTTGCTTTCTAGGACAACTTGGTAAATCTGAGCGTTTTATTTTTGCCACCTGTCAGTTGAGGGGTGCATATGGTACTCTGAAATCCTTAGGTGAAAGATGCTAAAAGCAGAAAAATCTATATGATAAAGATGGTGTAATGTTGAATCCAAGCAGAGAGGTATGTTGAAAGAATTTGATAGTTGAATACTTACATGACTTGTTAATGTGTGCTTGTTTAAGAATTGTGGTTTGCATAAGGGAAGCAGTTGTAACAAAAATGTTGACTAACAGTGTAAATGTAAAATCAGTAAAGTAAACATGACCAGCTAAAGCAGTACCTAATTTATCTAAGGCGAACGTTTATTTTCATCATTCATTCTGTTGTTTGAGTTCTTCTTTTAAATGACACTTTGACATCTTTTGTATAAATTATGCATGTTAATGTAATTGTATTTACTTGTAGGTGGCTCTAACCAAGAGAGCTGATCCAGCTGAGTTGAAAACAATATTTTTGAAGGTATGTATAAAGTAAATATTTCACTTTTTCAGCTTAAATTTTTCATATCTTTTGCTCCTTTATTGCAGCATACAACTTGTGATAGTTTTTCCAACCCTTAATCATTCACTGTATTATTACCATGTTAGACTTAAATACCACTATCAGAATTGAACAATGCTCACCAAGAAGTCAGATACATTCCTGAGTGATTATTGTATTGACTCAGAAGAAGTATTACTATCTTAGAAAAAAAAGTGCATTGTTCAGAGAATGGGGTGGGAGTTTCAATATTGTTCCTACACATGGTAAAATGTTAGTGTAGACACCTTGCTGTTAGACCATTTGGTAAGCTTCCTTCTCCCATCCTTGCTTCCTTCCTGCCATCAGTGTTATCTGTGGTTTTCTAGCTCCGTAGAAGTGTTGAGAAGATCACCATGTGAAATGGTGGCCATGTTTTAGTTTCACAATCCTCTGTGTTGTCCTGCTGTAGAAGTACTGTTGTAAACAATGAATGACTCTTGTGCTTGCTTGCATACATGAAGATAAGCGTACTGTAGTGTTTTGCTGGAATATGGTGATCCATTTCCTAAATGTAAGTAATATTCCTAATCTTTCTAAGCTCTATTAGTACAATGTCTGTAGTAGTGTAGAAATTTGGAATAGAAAAAGCGTACAGAAATTGATGAGGCTGGAGAATATATGTAAGTGAGGTAGGTGCTACGGTGACCTCTTGAATCTGAATTATTTTTATGAAGCGGTTGAGTGGCTGAGATAGCTAATACCTTTTTAAGTTCCATCTTCCACATTCTGTCTCTCCAATGCAATGCCCCAGTCTCTGTGAGCATTGTTTTTCCATTGGCCTTTATGGTCTTTTATTAACGATATATATAGGTGCCACTATGAATATGTCTTTTTATAGTTTTATCATATACTATGTAGGTGCCACTATGAATATGTCTGTATTTATAGTTTTATCATATACTGTTCATATTTATACCTCTGAAATTGAATTTTCAGTTGGGAAAATTAAGATTTAACTTATTAAATCCTGGAACTGATATCTGTCAGGAGAGGAGAAAGTCCCTTGAAAAAGAATGAGATTTTCATAGGAAAATTTTTGAAGAACAAGACAAAGGCAGCAGAGAAGGCAGATGGGGAGCAGACTGCTGACTGGGGGAGAAGATGGCAGCATTGAGGAAGGAGATGAACACATTAAGGAGAAGTCTGGTCCCTTCTGGAGAATGAGAAGTTCAGTTGTTGTGGGTGGATTGGTTGGTTTGTTGAGAATACTGTGAAACGTTTTTCATGCCTGCCTGTGTTTCTGAAGATTTTAACTCCCTTAGCTTTCAGCTGCTGTGAATTGGATGGGTCAGAGCTGACCTCACTACATACTGCGTCCTGCCCCTTTTTCTTGCCTTTTCTGCTACCCCCACCATTGAAAAGAAGGGGTCTTGATAATTGGAAGAGGAAATATGATCTCAACATTTTGTTCAGTGTAATACAGAAATTGCTATGCCACTCACTGAGAAAGGACAGAGGATGCATGACTATGGCATGTTGTTTTGTGCAATACAAGCAAGCTGTGGCCAGAGTGTTAATTAAACTGTAAACTGCTTCAGATGATTTTAAGTGGTGAGGCCAAGACAGTTGTTTCTGCAGATTGTGGAATCTTCTTTTTGTAAAATAGCTTGACAGCCATTTTTTAAACTCAATTAAGAGTTAAAAAATACCATTTCCAAGTAGGAATGATGTTCACTGTGTAGAAATAAATATGAGGCCATCAGTTTAAATACAGTTCATTACAGTCAACTTTCAGAATTTTTGGTACATCAAAACCACGATAAAATGTTTGCAAATCTTATTTAAAATGGGGTTGAACTGGTTAATATTTGGCTATTTAAAATGTATGGAAATAAGTTACCAAAAAGTCATTAAGTACTATTGTATAATATCAAATTCTCTGTGGGTATAATTGCCAAAGTGGGGAAAAATACGATTGTAAAGAACCATATTTTTTTAATGTCTCTTTTCCAAAACCAATAGAATTGATGTTTTTCTCTTTTTGTTATGATAATTTCTAAGAGTAACTCTACTTTTTCTAAGTCTTCTACCATAACCCCTAAGAGATTAAATTTTAGTCAAAGTGATCAAGCTGACATTCTCCAAGGTCATTTTCTATATGTAGTATAGTGTACGTGATTGGATTTCAAATACACTTGAGTAAATCACAATGACAAGAAACAGGGGGACACTGAAACCTTGTGCCGTTTTCTGTTATTGAGTGCCCTAGCAGGGGGTTAGCCTGGAAGAAAAAAATGAAATATAGAAGCATAGACTGTCTGACTTATTTGATTTGTTTCTCAATAGCGGCTGTGTTAAAAGTTTTTGAGGCTGAGATTCTGAAAGATTCTGTCTCCCTGCAAATGATTACACTGAAATGAATTGATCTGCTCGTTCTTATAAAAGTATACAATTTAAAATTCTTTGCAGTGTATCAGCTAGAAAGCTTGCTTTACGAACAGTGTCTATTGAAACTTGAATCCTTAAATGCTAACCAATATATAGATGCCAAAGCAAGTTATGTTTTGTTTGGGCTTGCTTCTCTGAAGCCTCGTTCCTTGAAGATATTGCTATACCTGAAGACTGTATTTATATAGCACTAGAAGAAAATAATCTACTTACTGTTACACTTTGGCATCCTTCTGAGAATTATATGCCTACAGCAGGTATAACGGTACTCTGCAGCCACCAGTATGACTCTATGAAATGAAAATTGGCAGCTTTTTTTCCCTTAGCAGAGGCATAGCAATGTAAAACAAAACACGTCTTTGCTATTTTGTGGTGTTCTTCAACAGGCATCTAATTTATTTATTACTTCAGTGTGGATAATGCTCTATGGGGAGCTGCAGGAATGTTTTATCATCTCGTCTTGAAAAAAAAAAAATCAAAGAAATTAGCAAGTTGCTTTCTTGTTCTCAATGCATGTTTGTTATCCCGAGGCAGACCTGTTTCACATAAAGCTAACGCATGGTGCTGTAAATATTGCTTAGGATTCTTGTTCTCTTAACTATTGTCTTCATCATCTCTCCCTCCCACCCTCCTCCCCCCAAAAAAACATTTTTAGAGTTGATTTCAAGCTTACCTTTCTATAGAAAATTAGGGCTTTTAAGTTTGAGGGATGACTGAAGAATCAGGATAAAAGCGGTAACAAAGGCAATTTTGTTTATGTATTATTTTCAAAATATTTTTAATATCAAAAAAAGGAGCATGAAACTTGTTGCTGGTGGCTTCCCATGGAGCAAATAGGTTTGGGTATGTTGAGTTCTGGTTTTGGAGTGATATGCAAAATAGTAACTCTGGCATAAAGAAGGAGTGGTGAATACCAGAGGTGTTTGGTAAGATCTCAAATCACTCTTCTTGTTTTCAGATGTGCTAAATTGCCTTGTCCATGTTCTTGCTTCCTCTCACTTTTTTTTTTTCTGGAAATCACTACTCTCTGGTCTTGTTCCAGCATTTTAACCAAGGAAGAAAATCTGTAGGTTCTTCTTTACTTAGGGACTAGCTATGGCTGAATTTGCTGTTGTGCAGTTACTCCAAAAGAGCACCCTCAGGTGGACAGTCTTGTGGGATAATTTACTCCGCTAGCACAGCAAAGTCATTTCTCAGGTGCAAACGCACCTTTTTGTGCTGAAATACACTGGCTACACAAAGGTGTTGTTTTAGCTAAATAAAATATGCTAGTGTATCTCCTACTTGTTATAGTTTTCAGTGGTCCTAAAATGTCGTATACCTGTTTGCAAATGTGTGCATGCTTAGTGTTCTCCTTTGAAAAAACATTCCATACTGGAGTATTAACTATTTCTAGTCTAAATATGGAGAAATTGTTGACATGATGAACAAATAGTCATAAATCTGTAGCTCTTTTGGCTGGGAAGCCAAGCCTTCAGCTGTTCCATTACTTCCCACAGACTCAGTCCTGATTCAAAGTAGATTATAGGTTCTTCAGAGCAGGAACTGTCTTACTGCTGTACTGTAAGTCTGGTCCTGATTGGAAACAGTGGGTAGCCTGGAGAAGGATGAATCTGAGGCACTAAATATTTTATTTATTTAACAGTATGCAAGTGTGGAGAAGAATGGAGAATTTTTCATGTCTCCAAATGACTTTGTCACACGGTACCTGAAGATAACTGGAGATGGCTTGCCTAATGCGAGCACTGTACAGCTCCTTGCAGGTGTGGTTGATCAGACGAAAGATGGGTAAGTGTTAATTTTTTTCATTTTTGTTCATGTAGAAAATATAAAACTCTTCTTTTCAAAACAGTGTAGGTCCTCAAGAGTTGTTCCCCCCCCCCTTCCCGACAATACATAAAGGAATTCAGTATCTTTTAAGTGGAATGAGTAATAACAGTGTTTTGTGGTATGTAGCTGAGAAAGCTCTTTTCTGTCCACTATATATTTTTAATCCATTGAACCTTTCATGTTTGTTGGCTGGCTCTGCTAACTCCTGCTTTCCTTTCCCTTCATGCGTCTTTCTGTCCCTGTTTACTTGATATGTTTGTCACAGACACATGTACAGATAGCAATTTAAAATAGGTTAGGATGATGTAAGAGATCATAGAAAAAAGTGCCTCTGTTTACTTTGTTTTGCCATAGTACTGTTAAGTTTTTGCCACTGTTTTTCCTCAAGAGGGAGGAGGAGCAACTAAGGTATTTAGGGAGCCACTTTGCAGGGTTGGGAAGACAGAGTGTTGTTGGTTGCACATGGTTTGCATTTGAAAGGCTGACTTTGCCAATAGGCAAGATTAGCTGCCCCTCCACCTTCCTCCCCCCTTCTTTAATGAAATCCTAGCTTTTGCTTTTGGTACTTGCCCAGGCAAGCTGTCTCTTCACCCATATGAATGCATTTTTTGAACCCTGCCTTTAAAGTATCTTTAGAGAAACTTTAGAATAATTAGCTATGGACTTAAAGTCTGTAGTTGTGGCATTTTTAGAAACCAGAAAACTTCAGGCATGACTCATATCAGCAGTTGCACAGAGTAAAATGTGAGATAAATAAAGCATGACTAGAGAATGCAGGCTTCCTAGCGACCAGACGCATATATAACTGAACTTTTGTGATGGTTTCTTGCCCTCTTTTCTGCTCAGCTGACCTCACATATCTGGCAGGTGAGCACCTTAAACCTTGCAGACAAGTTAATGTGATGTTTGTTATCCCTAGTAAAAGAGTCCTGTAAAAAGTTACGTTGGTAACATTGGCATAATGTAGCAAGAAAGTAGTGGCTTCAGATGACATTTGAAAATGCTAAATCTTTCTCAGATTTCGACCACTCTTCCCTTGGTTTGGTGCCTGTAAAAACTTCATTTTCTACATTACATGGCTTCAAATCCATTTTGTAGTAAGAAGATTGTGAGTATAATCCATACCTTGTGATTTGGATCTCCCTCACAAGTAGAGGCTGGTGTCAGAAAGAGCAAAATGTAAAACTGTAGTCTATGTGAACTTACTGACAAGTTTGGGATTTCATAAGTTGGTGTGATCTTGCAGGAGTTTTGCAAGTTTTGCAGGGTAATATTGAGGCTTCTAATTGCAACTTTTTGCCATGAGTAAGGTCTGTTTCTGCAGTCCTCAGTGTGCAGTAACTGGGGACTCCATGTTTCTAATGTGTCTTTGGAGAGTCTCTCCTGATACTCAGGCTTTCTTCTGATTTAGCTGGTGTACTCTTATGTGAATGAATGGAGAAAGTTCCGAAAGTAATTAGCTTTCCTCTCCAATCTGGCATTGTAGCTTTTTTGGGGGGGGTGTTCTTTTTTGTTTTTTTGGTGATGCATAAAGTAATTCTTCTTGAACTGGCTATGTGGACCAGCCTTTTTTGGTCCCTGGAATGAGATCTGCTCAGAATGGCAATGGGACCTTTTGGCCTTCTATTGAATTCTCTCCACCTTGGCAGTCTTTTAGTTCAGAACCCCTAGTTTCAAAATGAAATACAGAAGTGTTTTTGTTAGTGTTCATTTTTAATTGGCTGATGAATGTTTAGAGAAGCTTTACCATCATGAGAGCCTGTTTGATAATTCAGCTTTATTTCTAGTATAAAAAAGAAGATAGCTTGCAAGGGCAATGACAAGTTAATTTTGTTACAGTGTTAATGGCTTAAAGCAGTGGGGTTCTGAAAATGCCGCAGCCTTATTTCTAGAGCATTTATTCACTGTCTCAGGTCCCTGCTCCTTTTTAAAGAAGCATCTGTTCATTACGATCAGTGAGTGTGACCACTCTTCACCAAAAAAAATCTGAACCCAGAAGCACAAAGGTTGTCCTCAGCACTTCTTTAAACACTTTAATTTCTTTTGATTTCAGTGAGAAGTTATGTACAGATACCGAGTATAGCCAGTGGGGGATACTGAAATCTGTAAGTCACACAGGTAGGAAGAAGCAAGACAGCAAAAGAGCTCCTCATTCTTTAGCAGAACAAACTGACTGGTAGCGAGTTGCTTACCCCTGAGTTGCAGAAGTCCTTAGTGTGAACCACGTGCATGGAAATGAACTTCATGCTACGTTTTCTCTCTTGTTCAGATGGGGTTTCTAAGCAAATTGCCAGCAGTTAACAGAATCTGTAAATTCTGTGGCAATTGGCAATGCAGAGTGGACCAGGCAGATGAAATAGGCACAACACTGGCAATTCTCTTCTTGCATGTTTTTTCTCAGAGACCTAAACTGGAAAGAGGAGGGTGCAAGCGAAGAACGGTGGTTTTTTGCATGGACTATCACTATGGTTGCTGTAGGCAGAATCTCTTGCCTCGTCACTCCAGCACAGTTTTTGTGTTGCCAGGAGTTAGGGATTTGAGGGTAGCTACAGAAGCTACTGTTGCTGTGACCTCTTAAAGGGAGACTCTGGTGTCCAGTGAATATCTGTTGCCATGGGAACAAGTTTTATCTCTGTCTTAAGACTGGGCATAGAGATCTTTGGAGGTAGATTTTTTCTTCTGTCCTCTTTCTGAGGCATCTTTTTAAGGTTTCCTTTAAGAAAACCCTTTTCTTGCTGATGGCCAGAGAAGTCTTTCAACCTACTGGGCCAGAAGTAAAGTAGATTGGGGGGAAAAAAAAATCAGTATCTATATCCATCTATCTCATATGGCTGTAGGTTCTATGAAACAGACTTATGAGCCTTGCCTAATTTCTGGCCTTAAGTTTCCCATTGCTGGCTTCAGTTGAAAAAATGCTTCATCTGGCTTCAGCTGGATCAGAAACTCTTCCAACAACACGGTGGCTGTATTAAGGCATATCAGCAGCAGTCCAGGCATTTCCCATCCTGCCTCCTGTAACATAATGTTTTTGTCTTTTTTTGTACTTTTTAAACACCTAACAGAATAAGTATTTACTATACATCTCTGTTTGGACTGTAGTAACTAACACTTTACCAAGAAATACTGTATGCTTTATTTTTAGAAAGGACAAACTATTCAAAAATAACACTTGGAAATGCCAGCATTTTCCATTATTATTGGATATAAATTTATCCCCTAATGCACCAATTTACACTAGTTTACCTAGGTTGCAGCATAAAATAAAAGATGTAGCTTCAATTTGTGTTCCATTATGTTATCATGTTTAAATTGCTGATACAGTAAAAACATATGCATTGATTTCTGAAGAAACCTCTTCATCATTGCATTTGTATGTATTATTACAGTGCGTAAGGGCTTTTTTCCTTTGTATGGCTACATTTGGACTTTCTCTGGCGGAAAAGCATTACATCTGTGTGGTGCCCAGATACCTTTGGGCATGAGCACTGAAAGAAAAAGCATGGAGGAAGGAAGAAGAGGTTGTAAATAGTGATCTAGCTGCACTGTACCCAGTTGTTGCATTTGGCTTGTAGCTCTTGTGTGTGGATATTCTGAAAATATCAGGATTTCAATGTTCCTGAGTTAACTGTGCAGTGTTGCCACGGTTAATGCGGACGTGAAGGTGAAGGAAGATTTTGACCGGTTGGGTAGGATATCTTTAAGACTGATGTATGATTTTGTAAACATTTCATCTCTCTCTTTGCACTGTTTAAAATTACTAGGCTTTTCTCTGCTTTTGTAATATAAATGAGCACTTATTTAAGTAGATAAAATAACTCTTAAGTAGTATATTGAAGTCCGTGTTAATATGTGCTGTTTAATGACACCTAATGATATTCAGTGAAGGATTATGCTAAACCCAAAAGGCTGATGCTAAACCAGAGAGAAAATGTGTTACCCAGGCAACTACCCTTGTGCAGTATAGAGAAGTGAGCATATGGCTATGTAGTACACATTATTTCAGCATCTTTAAGCATTAAGAATCACACGTGTAATTGACTATGAAAAATTACTGCTCAGTTACTGTATTGTATGGTCATAATAGAAGTAAATGAATACGTCATTGTTGTTAGAATAGATCTGTTGGGAATCACTAGCAGGCTAGTCTACTTAGGGAGCAAAAATACAATAAGAAGAAAATAGCTGGTTTAATTAACATGTAAAAACTGGGTTAATTTGAATTCAGCTGGTACAGCCAATATTAATGCCTCTTCTTTCATAGTCTGGCTGGAACCACACAATTTGTACACTTTTAATCTTCCTAGAACTATGAATAATTGTTTTTAAAAATGGACATGGGTTATTTTAATCATCTGTCTCTGACTTATTAGGGGGGTTTATTACTTGCAAGTAGTGACAAAGAATGCTTCCACTAGTATAAAATCTTGTAGCAGTGTTAGTGCATGGAATTTAATCAAATCCAGGTCTAACAACACCGAGTTGCTCCTAGCCTGATGTTGGGATTCTGCTAGCATAGGTGCTAAATCCTCTTCTGTATTGGGATCGCTGTATGTGTTGGGGTATGTTAGTAAGGATACATAATAGTTGTTTTTTCATGTAAAAAGATGCTTTATAAAAACTGTTGGCAGATAGTTTTACGTTTACTCTCATTTATTGTCACTCTATGACTTACAGGTTATAATAACTCATTATTATACATAATTATTTGTTACATACCTGACAACATGTACATTAAACAGACACAAACCACCGAACACTCCTGCCCCAAAGTTTACAAAGCCCGGACAGAAAGAACAAAATAGATAGCATGCAACAAGACTCTAGAACAGGACTGTCTAGAACTAAAAATGTGAACTAAATATATTGTGATGTATTGATCTAAATTTGAAGGAAATGTTGCCTTTTTTCTTTTTTAATTAATTTTGGCTTAGGAGAGATTGGAGGTTTTTTTCCATTTAAAGACTAAGTATCAGTTTCCTCAGTGTATAACAGTGGGCAGTACCTGGCGCTCCCAAGGAATTTATAATAAACGGCATAACGGACTGCCCATGTGATAGTGTGTGCTTATGTAGCAAGTCATTGGCTTTTTTGCCAATAAAGCTGAAGTGATGCTTATATGTTTACTGGCATCATCGATTGTGAGTTTTAATATTAAAAATACCTTGGGAGATTTCTTTTTATTTATTTCTCTCACTGCCTAATATACCATGGTGGTAAGTTCCCAAAGCTAATTATTTGTTAGAATATTTTTAACTCTAAATGTGCTTCCTTTCACTTTTAGTATGTATATCTTGAGGGAGGTAATGTAGGACAACTTTTTTGGTCTTTTCTACACAATGCTTATTTTTTGATATTCTCCTTTTGTTCATCTTCTTATATTTTCATGTTCTTCTCAGAAAGCAGCTTATGTTACCTTCTGGATGTTTGACTGCTGACTTCTAGCACATTTCTGGGTGACTTAAAACTCCCTTAAGATAGGGTGACTAGAAATTGCTATATTACTCAAGGTAAAGGGCCGTCCTAAGTTGATGGAATGATTGTCTTTTCTAACTTATTCAGACTCTTCCTTCTTCACTGTTACTGTGTACTGAGTGGAAGTTTTCATTGAACTGGCCACAGGGTCATTCTGAGTAGAAGTCCTAGAGGTATAGTTAGTTTCTAATAAAAAATGTGTTCTTTTGTGTGTGTTTCTTAGCACTTGTTACACTGAATTTTGTGTGACTCAAAATCAAATCTTCATTCCCCAGTTACTGCCATGTGAAACCATAAAAGCTGTATGTGGGCTTCTCTGACATAAAACAGCCTAGGGAGAGGGCAATCTTAAACCTCCCAGACTGCCAGCAGGCCCTGCAGCCACACATTTGAAGATAGTTTTAAACTGTACAACCTAGTCATTTAAGAAGTAGAGAAAGAGAAGAATGGTTAGCCCACAACTCTTTGCCTTCTTAAGAAAGAGAGTCTGGTCTCCATTCAAACCCTTGGGTGTGACCTGGAGAAATTAGAACTGCTCAAGATCTTTGCTCTATCAAATCTACCGCTGCAAACAATGCCAAGTTGTCTAATTATGTATTGCTGTTTACTAACTAACTTAAGGAAAGGCACCTCTGCTTTCATCTGTGCTCTGCTAATGCACTTGCATTTTGGGAACCTGGCTGTAATGATGAATTTGAATAAAGTGCTCTTGGGCTGAGGAAGAACAAGCACACTACTGCTAGAAAAATTGTGACTCAACATGCAGTACTCGAGGGCTTCAAAGGATGACTAACAAGTTCCTAACAAACTGACGCCATATTCTGATCGGTTCCTTCTGAAATGAGTGGCAGCATGTAGGTCTTAAATGGATTTGCTTTCCAAAAGTGTTAAGTCTCAAGGGATGTTATTCATATCTTTATTGGCCCTCTCCCTTGCCAGTGAAGGGAGGTAGGCTCACCCAGAGGGCAGTTCAGTTAGGCATTATCGTTGAGATGAATAGCCACACTGAGTGCTTTGCTTACTTTGTTGTGTTGTGACTTGCTAAGGAGAACAGGTCCTTGTTCTCCAAAGTCCTTTCCACCTAGCAGTGTAAAGGCCTACTGACAGTGCTGGGGCATTGTCCATGATAAGGCATTTTAGGGTAAATTATAATCCCTACTGATAACATTTCATACACAGTTTGGTTGAGGTCTTATTTCTTTTGCATAAGCTATGTTATACTGTATTTAATTTTCCACAAGCAAGTGGTTTCATAGCTCTTGCTTTTTCCTTCCTCCTTTAGGCTGATATCCTTTCAAGAATTTGTGGCATTTGAATCAGTCCTGTGTGCTCCAGATGCATTGTTCATAGTGGCCTTTCAGCTGTTTGACAAGACTGGCAAAGGAGAAGTTACTTTTGGTAAGACTGAGTTTATAAATGTACGCTGTTAATTTAAAAATTCATGCTTAGGCCAAACCTGATTTTTACCTTCTGTTACCATAGGAAACAGTGATTTGTAATGGAATTACACTTGTGCCAAGGAACTTTCTCATTTAATTTTTTTTAATCGTTTACTTTGTGTACAATATGAAGTCAAGCTCACAGTCATTTTCATGGTTTTCTCTAGAGCTCGTTACTTTCCTTTCCTTTTCCCCAATGTGCTTGTGCAGGTTTTCAGAACAGCAGTGAGAGATGCCTATAGGAAATGATTGTAAAACCGCAAAAAAATTGCCAGAGGACTTGGGCAAATGTGGAGTCTGAAATTACCTTGAATTATTTTTTGTTTAAATTGGCTAGATTTCAAGCTGGTTTCCTTTTAAGGCTTAGAACTTTCTTCTGTGAGATTTTTCTTCAGTAATAAATCCATTATTGACCTGCTGAAAATTTGTCTGTGTTTCGGAGGTGTGGCAATTGTGTTGAGGACGTCATAAGAATACTCAGACCAATTTAAAACATGGTTATGGGGACTGTTTATTTCTAGACACCACAGAGACAGCTTATCTGTAGGACTATTTGCCAGCTGCCTAAGGACATGGATCATTCTGTCTGGAAGAACAATTCACAAATTAGCAGTTTTGAATAACTTCTGACTGCATTTCAAAAAATGTGTATGTGTGCGTGTGTGGGGGTGTAATCCTAAGTACCTAGACCAAATAAAATTGCTATTTCTAATCTGTTGTATTTGAATGTGGTTATCTATGTGTCTCTGGTTTTATTAATTGGTTGTTAAACTGTTTTAAATAAAAGGAAAGTTGGATGACAGTGATTCTTTGTCTTTTCTGAATGTATGGTTCGCATGTCCTTTGTCTGTTGCTAGTATTCCCTACCCATACTTTATGCGTAGTTAAAAAGCCCTTCTCTTCCCATTTAAACTGAAAAGATCTCCTGTTATTATTGCTTGAAACATTTAATTCCTTCTTCCAGCTCCGCATTTGAAGTTGCGGCTAGTGAGAAGACTTGCTGTCTCTTCTTGTGTGTGTGTTTTTGTTTTTTCAGTATTTTGGTTGCCCGGGTTTGTATAAGATACATTTTTGTGCACAATATTACTTGTTAGAACAGCTTTTAAAAAATTACTATGGATGTTAAAAGATTTGAAAATGGAAAAAGTTCTGTTGATCATAACCTTGATGAAGGAAGTACTTTGTGCCCAGCAGACTTGTGCATGTGTATGGACAGAGAGACAACGAGAGATGGCATGCTTTCGCATCAGGAGGGCGCCCATGTTTTGCAGTGGGTTTGTTCCAGCGCAGGCAAAGCAGGGCTCCTGGCATGCTTGTGATCTGCAAGCTCTTGTCTGCATCAGAGCCCCCGCTTGCTTGCAGCACTCCTTAATAATCCAGGAAGAATTCTGGCTGTTTGATCTAAATGCTGAATCAGTGCGACTTAACTTTTTAACTCTTGGCATTCTTGTTAATAGTTTTGCTGCTGGCAAATGCTTCCCTCGGGGTTTGACATAGTGCATGAGTCAAAGGATTGGTGTGGCATTTGAAGCCCATTGATGTCCTTTTGGTGATGAGAGAAACTGTGCCAGGCTGTATTTAAGGTATTTGAAAGAGGAAGCATGCCAAGGTTGGCAGAACCTTTTTTTTTTTTTTTTTTAATTTCTCTTCTCCTCCTTTGAACTCGTAAATGCATTTGTAACTTCTGCAAAATAGTTTGGGTCTACCACCTGAGAAAAGGCTTGGAGTGGGAAGGATGCGAGAGCTGTCTGGATGTCATGCATTCTCAGCAAAAATGGCTGACCTTTAGATAAAACTAGTTTCTATTTCTATCATAAAAAATGTTTTTTTCTACTATGAGAAAATAGCTGTTATTTTTATAAATTAATTATTACAGTACTGTCCTGTAACTTTGCCACTCAGTGCCTCAATCATGCATCTTTAAAGTAAATTATGAGATCTTTTTCCTTTGACTTGAATGAGAGTGGGATCAAGTCCTTATCAAGGTTAGGAGGCTTAAATAGGGGTTTCATATACTGTGAAATTACAATGTGAAAGGAACAAAAAAAGGGAAAGGATCATTTTTCACTATACGGCTGTTAAGTGTAGTATCTCAAGGATCCCCTTATAAGTCTGTATCTGATTTTATTGTTGTAAGAATACAGTATGATTTATCTTTGGAGTCATTGTTTTTTGTACACTGAGATAATGGTGTAAATATTGTAGCTTATACTGAATGGAATATAGGGCTTCCCAGTTGTTAACTTACTATTTTCTACTAAGTAAATCATCTAATTCATATTCTTCCACAGGTGCACTTAGCTTGGTACCTTTGTAAAAATTAATAATGGGTTTTGTGCCAATGAGCTTTTATACTGGATGCTGTATCCAGGCTGTGGATATTTAGGGAAATGTTCTGGGTTAGAGAAGTTTTAGTATTTAATACTTAGCATTTTTGAAGAGAAGAATGCAACACTCTTACTTTAGCTTCTGGGTTGGAAATTCCTTTGCATTTTAGCCATATGCAGACATCTCTGCAATCTTAAATGTTTCAGTTCTTTTTAAGTTACAGGTTAGCTGTACATAGTATATTGGCAGAGCTAGCATCTATTTAAAAGCAAAAGAGCTGATCTGCAAGCAGTGTGTGTCTTGGCGGGGAGGGGGGAGGTATTTCTAGTTTATCACTTCTAGAAGTGAATGAAATGGTCAGTAGTAAACGAGTGGCCAGCGGCTTGCGGAGACTGCACCTGGGCGTTGCATCACRTTGTAGATTTATCTGCTGCTGAAGTGTCAAGGCTTTGACAGCCTGCAAGGAGTTAAAGCTCTCAGCAGGAAAGTGGGAGGAAGTTTAGCTGGCTTTTAAATTCAAGGCAGAGCAAACCATTGCTTCTTACTGTTGAGTGTTGACAGGCACATAAAAGCTGATAATGTAAGTCCAGGGGTTTAAGAGACTTAGCAGAGTTGCTTTTTTGTTGTATGACTGTATTTTAATGCCTCATTAAAGAAGCAGAGCCCTTTGAAATTCTTTACTAAATGGCATTTAAAAAAAGTTGAGATGCTTGGGTAAAAATGTCACTGTTTAAAAATTAAGTCATCTTAACCTCCATCTTTAATTTCAGATGGGTGAATGAAATGGCTAAAGTTAACATTTCTCAGCCTTTAATGGTGCAGCAGTGGTATCTAAGGACTGGCACTGTCCTTTTCCAGTACGGGTTCTCACAGTACCGCTGAAGGGAAAATAAACCTTACTCACATTGGTTTTGCTCATAGGGAAGGAAAAGGCACAAAAAGAGATATGATTTGCCCAAGTCTGTGCTGCCAGACAGTGTTGAACCTGGCTTTGAAAAATTTCATTCGATTTCTTTTGAAGTAGAATTTCCCACTAAACAGAAATTCTTGCTCTCTTGTGCTTATTGAAATGTAGCTGTGGTGTGTGTGCATGTGTGCACGTGTGCACGTGTGTGTGTGTGTGTGTGATTTGGGGGGGGGGGGAAATCATTCAACCGGAAGCTATTTCAAAATGGATGCTGTGCTGCTCTAAGATATCAGAGTATGCTGTAAAACAAGTCTGGCCTTAAAAAACAAAAACAAAAAAACAAGCAGAGGGAATGGGGAACCTAACCCCCAAATTGTTACTTGTTTGGCATAACAGCTGCAGAATTGGGCGGTGTATCTCTATTTTTGTCTCAAAACAAAACTCTGTATTTACATGTAGACTGTAGTTATTGTGGGTCTCTACTTCTGTTATTAATTATATCAGTACACATTTCTTAGAGGAACCTGTTAATTAATGATACATGTTAGTAAGCACTCCTGTTTGTTTATCTGATACTTGAATTGCCTGAATACTTGTTTGTAAACTTTCTAAAAGCACATAGCTCTTAACAGAGGTTTAAAGACATATACAGCTATTGTGATGGGCTTCAGAGTTCTTCCTCTGTGATAATGCTCTGATACTTTTTCAACCTGCTAAGAATTTTTGCAGGAGTACCATGACTGATTCCCTCACTAAAGGATCAGATTCAGACTTTGCGAGCTAACTCTTGATTTTTGTTGCAAAGAGTTATTTTATACTTTGCTCCTATAGATGCTTGTTATGATCTTACAGCATCTATAATTCTTTTCTTCTTGTACAACACCTAGCTCAGTGATACCCAGCCTAGCATGCTCAGTACCATGTAAAGCAATGAAAAGCTAAATTTGAGCTGTCAAAATAAACTGCTGAGGCTGTAAGCTTTGATCACTTGCTAAATGGCAATATTTGGTAATGCTCAATGAGGTTTCCATTACTCGTACCAACTGGTGAGAAACCATTTGTAGCTTGTGATGTGTTAGCTTAAACCTATGCAGCGTAACATTTGTTGATTTATAACTGAAATTTGCCTAGATATGATGATTCCAATGGCAGCAGTACAAATGCAAAATTTGAATTTTAGTCTGTAATGTTTTTTGTTGTTTGTACTGGATTTTGCACAAATAATGACTAGTTTTAATTAGAAGAGGATGCAAGGAAGACTTTTCAGTATAAACTTTCTTCAAAACAATTTTTAAAATCTGCTTGATGTTATTTTCATAGAATTTCATTTCTAGGCAGACTGTCAATTTGGCAAGTTTTTCGTGTTTTGTTTTTTCTTGTAACTAAAATGTTATGTAACCAGGCACACTTTCATGAAGGCATCTTAAGTAAAACAAAGCGTGTTTTAGTCACAAAGTAAATCTGTTGTTATAAATATTAAGAGAAGCTCCATCCTTTTACACAGTTGTGTTTTATTGCATCTAGAAAATACAACTGAGCTTTCTAAATCATCCAGAACTGAAGTTTTTTTTTATTTATTTACTTTTAATTAAAGCTGCCTTTTGCCAAACGTCAGACTGAAGGCTGAGCATATCCTTTGTTGAGTACCAGAGGTGGTCACAGAACCGTAAAACAGTTAAGGTTGGAAAGGACCATGGTGTCCCCTGGTCCAAACCCTTGCTCAGAGCAGGGCCAGCGAGGTCACATTGCCCAGGGGCCGTGTTCGATCGAGGTCGGAATATCTCTGAAGATGGAGACGCCACAACCCCTCCGGGCAGCACGCTCCAGCGGCTGACCACCCTCATGGTGAAAAACCTTTTCCTAACGCCTCGTTGGACTTGCCCACGTTCCACCTTGCGTCCATTGCCTCTTGTCCTTAAACCATGCACCTCCATCTTCCCTATGCACTCCTGTCGGGTACTCATACACAGTGATAAGGTCTCCCCTCAGCATGCCCTTCTCCAGGCTGAGCAAACCCCGCTGCCTCTGCCTCTCTTCATATGCCCTGTGCTCCAGCCCCTGACTGTCTTGGCAATTGTGAAGTATGGGGAAAATGAAAATGCTGTTTTATTTAGCCAGCCTATTCAGTTTACCTTTGCAGGAGTGATCTGGCTTTTATTCTTCTTCAGGGCAAGAGGGGTAAATTCGTTTTTATGCCCTCATGGGACCTAGGGCTTTCCATACCTGTGATCCTTGTGCCTTGGCAGTTTGTCACCCACTTCTTAGGCCACAAAAGGTAACAAAGAAATGTAAGGTTATTGCCAGTAAGCTTAAATTATGGATATCCACAGCTCCAGTAGAAATATTTTCAAGGGATCACATCTTGAAAAATAGGTTGAAAATGTTTTCTGTAAGCCAAATGTGCAATATTCTGTATATAAATTCCTGTTATTTCTCCTTGACGTCCAGGGAAGACAGGAGTGAGGAAGCTTGGATCCAGAATCTTAACTGCCAAGAGGGATGTTACTCTTGGAAATAGCCTGTTTTTTGGGATATTTGCTGTGTTTAGCAGAGGTAATAGATGTGCTCAGGAGTCTTGGTTGGAAATCTTGGTCGAGCGGAATTGGACAGTGTATGTATATGTCATGAAGAAGCAAGGTTTTCACTTTTAAAAGTGACAGGAGCACAAACAACCAGAACAGGGGGAAGGTAAGAGGATGAGAAAGCGAGCACATTTTCAGCAGAGAAGTGAAACTCGAAGCTTATTATGAATCTTTTAATTGGGGAAAATCATGAAGACAGAAGCATATTCTCTGTGTTAATGTTTTCATTAAAGTAAAATTAACCTGCAAGACAGGTCTGTCCTTGTTAAAAATTTGAATATGGCAATAAAGTTATAACCAGATAACTTTTGTTCAGTAGTTAGTGTGTCTGTCTCCTAAAAGGGAATGTGTGCTGAACTTTTTGTTAGGATTCGTATTAGACTTCTTGGTATTCTGGGGCTTTGGGGAAGCTTTTTGGTTGTTGTCATCTTTAAAGTCTATTTAATACATCTGAAAGACATTTGGTTAGCAATATTGTTCTTAATCTCACCTCTGTGTACAACAGGTGCTATACGGCCTTTTGTTGCTTCTTCATACCACAAAATGGATGTGGTTCACATCTGAACGAAAGCAGCCACCTTTAGTGCGAGACTCCAGCCTGCTGCAGTGCTTCTCTGCCCTTCTGTGACTGTCCCTAAGGGTGCTGACACTCCAGTTGTTGCTGTCGCAATACAGTCCCTTTTCTCCTGGAGTCGTGCTGAGTCAACCAATTCATTTTATGAGGGCAGCCCACCAGCCATAGTAAGCTTTTGCTTTCCATTGATGTGCTCCAGATGTTAATGTGTTACCTGGAGGTGGAAAAACATTGTGAAGGCATCCATTTTTGATATATGTGCAACTTTATTGCACTTTTTAAAGTGACCGGTTTGCCAAACAATTTTTTTAAAATCACCTTGATTTTGGGGGAAAATTTTTAATCACTTGTGAGCAGTGTTTACTGAACAACCGAATGCAGATGCACCCCGATATCAGATTGGCATGCATGTGTTGTATGGTATTGTGCCAGAGATCAGAAGAACTGCTCCAAAGCTGTACCAGTTCAGTAGGTCAAAAATCCACTTTTTATGAAAGGCTAACTGTAGATTTGCACGATTGACTGTAATGGCTCCAATTTTAAAAGATAGAGGTAGCAGAGAGCACTTCCAGTTGGTGGGACAATTCAAGAATACTGCATGCTCAAATGACCGAAATATTGTGCTTTCTGCTGCTACTTCATGCTACTTAAAAAAAAAAAAAAAAAAGTGTGGAAAAGGTGGGATAAAGCCAATTTGAGAGTAAATTTCAGCCATATAAGGTCACTCTCTGGTTAACAATAAGCTGAGGGTTAGCCATCCTTTATACAACTGTCTGTGCTGTTGGGGAAAAAAAACCCAACGATTACTAGGCAGCATTTGAGGAGGAACGAGAGCCTTCCACACCAGAATATATTTAAACTGTGGCAGCAGCAGTATATGTTTTAAGCTTGATTTTGTTCCATCTCCGTTTCAAATTGTCATGGATTACAAATTAGGAGTTAAATGCTTTAGCAGGCCCTGAGAGCTAGGGAGGTGTTTTGCTATTGCAAGTTTTAATATGAAATTTCAGATAGCAAAATACACATACTTGCAGTGTGTGTACTTCAGTTTTCTAAATTGGAAAATCTGCTGTTACCTAGCAGTTAATGACTATTTTTTTCCAACAGTTGAAATGCAGGACCTGATTTGATAAGCTGATAAAAGAAAACAAAACTGAGAACATGCTGGAAGTGCTCAAAGTGAAAATTACAGTTTAGGTAGGTTTGGGGGTAGATAGTTAGACATTTTAATTGAACTAAAATAGTTTTATACTAATACAGTACTGTTGTGGGAGTACATTTTGTGGTGCATTTGAAATTGAAGAATTTAAGTGGGGGAAAATGTATGTTAATGCTTTGCAAGAAAGTGATTTTTTTTTTTTAAATCCCATCTATCTAAGCAAAATAGCTGTTAAAGAAATAGAGCTCTCAAGTCTGTATTGGAGAGTAAAGTGTAATAATTTTTATGCTCTTTTAGGATAATTTCTCCAAGCCAAGAGTTTGCATTTTATCACTTTAGTTGGTATGTTAAACTGCTATAGGAAACAATCATGTGAATACTGAAGAAAATTTGTATTCCTGGACAACTACAGCAAAGTCAGCCCCTACTGGTGTGAGGAAAGCTGTTGAGTCAGTCTGGATTCTTGAAGTCCTATGTTGTAAACATCTCCATGATAGGAGTAACAGAAATGAGTCCAGATGATGATTTCAGTTGTCCACATGGAAATGAGAACATTGAATTTGATGTAACACCTTTGATTACTCACAAGCAACACTGGCTTATGCTAAGCATCAGAAATCCCTGCTTGTCTGTTGCAATTCAGCACTGATCTATAGCTGGACTTGCTCAGAATAGCTAAATTGGTTAAAATTACCATTTTTACTCTTTTAGTTTAATTTTGTATTTGAGGATTTTCTCTAAATTTGGAGTAACTAGTCCTACTTAAAAAGCTACCATTTACACATACACACATGTATATATGCATACGCATGCACACACACATACACGTGCACACAATTAATGAAGGCAGTGAATTCAAATTTGTTTAGGTATTTATATGCAAGTGTGTATATGCAACCATATTGTTCAGGTGCAAGCTGAAACCAATATTAGTCTAAATAAATGCAGGGCACTAATGGAGGATTTTGCACTCTTTTGAATGAAGCTGTTTTAAAACCATAGCAGAACCACATGATAGAGTGCAGATAAATTACACTGACCGTAGCTGCTATCTTTTTTGCAGATCAACCCCCCTTCTCAAGTCATATATTACAACTCCATTATCTTCAATTGTGTGCTCAGTTTCTCTGTGCAAGCTTCAGTTTGAGGGTTCTACCAGATCTCTTTCTAGTCATATTTTAAGAAGGAAAGGATCTAAATTAATTTCTTTGATTCAGAATTGCAGAATAGATTGTAGTCCATGTTTTGCAAGGAATTAAGAGGCATTAAAAATACAGCCTTAGAGTGCTGTTCTAGAGCTTGTAACCTGTGGAAGTAGGTGGCTGTGACAGCTGTTCCTGCTGTCCTTGTTTTGCTGAGGGAAGCTGGAGGAAAGCATGCCTTTTCTTTGCAAGCCTTAGTAATCAAGCTATGTCAGTACATTATTTAATTCATAGTGTGCCCAGTATAAAACTATTTCAATCCATTTTTCTTGACAAAGCGGTAGGGAGATCACTTGTACTTCTGGAGTGTTGCCCCTTTGCTGGGTAAATGGGCAACACAGTCAAGTACTTGGACTACCAGTAAGAAAAAAATCATTTCACATCTTAGCTGAGCAGACATGATGTGGACATAAATTTTCCAAAATAAAAAGCCATCATTATAGAACAGTTTGTGTCAGACTGTAGAAGGATGGAATTAAACTAGCTGCATTTTTAAAATTCACAACAGTAAATAAGAAAAAAACCCCAAACCTTGGATAAAACTCAATTATTTCAGTACAACAAAATATATGAAATATCGTTACTTGAATGTTTTGACATATATGTGTACATATTTCTGTATACATGTGCTTTTGCACAAGTCTGCTGTACTTCTTTGTGGCTGTTACTGTCCAGGAGCAGCAAGGGCCAGCTGCGCTGCAAGGGAGGTGAACCAGGAGCCAAGGGCAACGACAAGACAGGCAGGTGTGGGCAGAGACCTCACCAACAAGGGGCGCAGGCCTACAGTGCCTGAACAAGAAGAGCAGAGCAAGTCTGGTGATGGTAACCAGGGTCTGCCAGCGTCTGGCAATCACCAGACAAATCCATAATGATGAGGCAGGTCTGAGGCCAGGCTGGGAAGTCAGGGCAGCCGGTCGGGGCTCATTGAGGTACTGGGGCAGACGCAGGCATCCCTGCAGCATCACTCAGGCAAGGATCGAGGTCCCGAGATGAACCTTCTTCCAGCTCTTTCTCCCACAGCTCTTTGCCCAGGCTGCAGTCCAAGTGCTCAGGGCTGCACCACATCGTGCTAGCCTTGGGGACAGGCAGCCAAACCACAGGTGTGGGAGGAAGAGGTTGCAGAGCCTGCTGGTGCACCCTGGACCATGCAGCTTACAGAAAATGTAGAGCAGTTTCAAATGGTCAGTGAGCACCTGGTGCAAAGCCTGTGGAAATCAACATCAATCCTGTTCTCAACTCCACTGGGCTTTAGGTCAGGTCTTGGTTGTTGGCAAGGCAGTTGGGTTCTCTAGTCATGAAGGTGGACCAACCACCCTCATGAATAGTTTAATTAGCCCAATTGGAGTTACTTCTTGTTGTTGTTGTCTTTTATCTATCTAGGATTTATTCTAAATGATTTTTAATAAAAAAGTGTACTTTTTTTCGAGTGCCATTTAAGGGAAACTGTTTCCAAATGTGTAATCAGAAATGCTTAGCATTAACAAAACATCATTTTATAAAAGTATCATCTTTTGTCTGAGCAGAATGAAGTGGATTTGCATATTCAGTTTTAAAATCCTTATCTTTTCACAGTAAAATATCTATTCCACGCTCTTTGCATTAATTTTGCTTCACTGAGTCCAAGTTGTAGCTCTAATGCTCATATGTTCCTCTTTAGGCCCTTAAGTGTGATGAATATAGAAACAATTACTGCCAGAAGGTTTTGAAAAGGTTATTGGTGCATGTGGAACTCTGTTAACTTTTAAGAGTTCATTTCTTTAGAGCTCATTTCTTTTCAAATTTTTCTTTTGTTTTCCCCTTTGCAGAAGGTGACCTGTGTTCTTTATGGAAGTTGCTGTTGCCTATATCATCAGAGTAATCTCATTTTTTGTCAAGGTCCAGGTTTTTGCTACAGATTTTCTGTACCATGCATAGATTCTTTAATTGCTTAAAGGTTAACATACGACTATAAAATAAGGTCCATTGTGACAACTTTTCTGCAAAAATGTTGCAGCTGTTCTGTAAGATGAGTAGGATTTCAGCTGATCATGAAACTTATTCTAGCACTGCATTGGGATGGTATTAATTTTATTGGACTCAAACAGTTATACTGCATGAAACATTTAGGTACTTGTGCAAATAATTAGTTTGAAAGAATTTCAAATTTAATACATTAGGTATTTATGAACTGTAGCCCATAAAGGTTTTAGTAGCTTGTTCTGTTAAGTAACTTAATGGCACGTGCAAGTAATTCTCCTAATAACTTTGATTAATGCCTAGAAGGTCTTCCTAGCTAGAAGCTGAGATTTCTGATTTATTTTCTTAAATGCAAAATATAGTGGAAGAATGACATTCAGTTCATTCATTTTAAATGTTAAAATTTCAAGGTTCCAAATGGATAGTTTTCACATGGGGAATATTGCTGGTCTTTAGTGTGTCATGAGTGTCCGTGGTTATTCCAAAACAGTAGTTATAATTCTTGATCACAGTAAGGAAATGTGCATACAGTGTACTAATTTGTACATTATGCATTTAAGCATAAAGATCAGTGAGTACATTGGAGATGAGAAAAACCTTAGTGCCCAAAGACCAAAAATACCCTCCCTAAACCAGCAGGCCATTCAGTTGGAGACAAAACAGAAGATCCTTCTTGTAGTGTGATCAGAAACCAAAACGATAAGATTTCTATTTTTTAATTATAGACAGTGCAGGGACAAACAATTTATTTTAGAACTTTGAAATTTATTTTATAATTAAATTTCAAAGCTTAATTTTTAAAAAGCTTGTCACAAATGACAGCATGTATTTCTGAAAGTGAGTATTTAAAATCTCCTCCTTCCATCTGTTGTTCATTTTGCTTTCCAACAACTCTGTGTTTAGGCAATGCAAACATGGAAGTGATCATATCTTTTTGCTAGATTTAGATCTTGTGCTCTTATGGCTCCAAACATTAGAGCATTAGCATGTTGCCTTTTTAAAACTAAAACAAGTAAATAGTGTTTTGACTTGTATTTAAAAGCTTCAATTCATCAGATATCTTGATAAATATTGGTTTAGCACCAAATATGAGCATGGCTGCCCAGAGAGGTTGTGGAATCTCCATCCTTGTAGATATTTAAACCTCAGCTGGACACAGCCTGAGCCTGAGCAACCTGAAGTGGTTGGACCCTCTTTGACAGCAGGTTGGACCAGATGACATCCAGGCGTTCCTCCCAACCCAAATTCTTCTGTGATTTGGTGAAACAGTTTCCCTTTTAAAAAAGGCATAAGCGAATAAAGTAACTCCTGGCTACTGAAAGACGTTGCTGCTCCTCTGTGTTTTTTCTGTGTTTAGTTCAGCTATTTGGGGGTAGCTGTGGAACTCTTGACTCCAGATTTGAGGCAGAACTCCATTTTAAAATTGTCTATTTTTTATTTTAATGCTGGACTTGGATGATTTGGAGATGATATTGCTAGAACTGAACAATAACTTGAAGTGAGTTCTAGTACACAATTTGCTACCTTTTTGACAGTTAAATCACAGGCTAAAATACTATAGATTTCTTCATGGAGCGTGAACGGTCTTTAGTATCTGAATCGGGCGATTTGACTGCAGACGAGGCTCGAGTCAGTGAAATTGTTCTGGATGAACAGGTGATGAGACTAGTGAGGAAAGCAGGAAAAATTTAAAATGCAGTCCACTGAACTTTATATAGGAGTTTGCGAACTATGAATAGTTGTGAGAAAGAAGTACAGGATATGTGTGAAAGGTCTGGGGCAAGCAGGATGCCATGTCTCATACCATTAAGTAGTCAATAAAAGCACAGTAGGCAATCTTCCAGTTGGCTAGCTGCACTGTATAATCCAACATACACACTGTCAGAAAAGCACCTGGTATTAGTTTCAAACACATATTGACATCAATTTGCAATATTATTTTGAAAAGCTCAAGTAATGTAATGTAGGGAGTAATCTTGCTATTTTACTAAATACCTAAACTAATGCTGAAGTCTGTATTTTCCAAGTCATGGCACAAATCATATGTAGTATCTTCTGCTTGGAATGTTTGAAGGGGTATTTGTACTTTTCTGAACTTCTGAGGCATGTGTGTAGCCTTTAATCACTAAAATAGACAAGAGGATGCAAATGCCCTGTTTATAATCTTAATATATTCTTAGCAGGCTTGGTCAGGTTTTAAGCTCCTTTCCAGTGTGTTACTTTGGCATTTGTAATGCCAATAATTAAAAGTTGTTTTTGTTCTGAAATTACCATTCTTTTCACTATTTTTGCTGAGTGATTTACTTGAGGTGGAATTTTTTTTTTGTAAGCCACAACTAAGGAGTGTTTACAAAGTCGGGGGGGAGATGCATTTTTCCTTAGCTAATAATGTGTGATAACTAATCAGAATAAAATCAATGGCATAATCACAGGAGAGTCTGTAACTTTCATGTGTTAACCAGTTGGAATAAAGACTGTGAGGAACCTGTTCGCATCAAAAGGAATTTGAGAGAGCCTTTATAACTGAGATTATCTTATCTCTTACCTCACGTGGAGTAAGAATGCACTTTTTTTCTCTGACGAAGACAAGTCTGGAGTCCAACAGAACATATTTTTTTTAAATGATGACTTGTTTCTCATCTCATCCAGCTATATCAGTGTCGTGTTCCCCCAGTTGCCGTGGGGGAATTCAGGAAGTGGGTTGGGAGGGAAAGAGGAGGATGAGCATCTGATTGCTGTGCAAGAGAATAGAATTGAAACAGATACTTGATCTGTTTTGGGAATATCTTCTTTCTTCTGGAAAAGCAGAGTGGTTCCTAGCAGGGAGAGAAAACTTTCATTTCTTCCTGCTTGCAGACAAGACTGAGGCTGTCGTCTTGTTACTGGTTCCCTCTTTTAAGATTGGGATGGGGCGGGGGGGAAAGTCTAGCAGAAAACAGGAGCTTTCTAAAGGTAATTTCCACTGACATGTGGCAAGGTGCATCAGTTGTGTCAGTAGGAAGCATCTTAAATAAAAGTCATTCAGTTATGGGATGAGACCTCTCTCTGAACCAATCTACTTTGCCTCTGGTTGCCCTGAGAGCAGGTTTTTGCTCCTGGAGAATGCTGTCTGGCAAAATCCAAGCTGGTTATGATGAAGCTTGAAGACATGAATGAACAATGCTGGCCTGGGGGCACAGTCTCAAGTTGCTTGGAGAAAACTCTCACAAGGATATGAGCTGGGAGATTTGAATTTTAAGAATATGAGGTTAACTATCTTTGCTATCTCTGTAAAGCACAGAGTATGAGCATCCCCCGTGCTTTAGAACAAGCTGTCCTTGCGGGTAATACCAACAATAGTGCTTGTGGGTCTGTGTGGGACAGGAGGCATGTGCAGCAGGACACCTGTCTCTTTCACCTTCTCAAGACTTTTTTTCCTATGCCTTTATCCTTCATTCACTTAGGCGCTTTCTGGTATATTCCTGGCTCTCAACCCTCCCATCCTGCTTTAAGCTTTCTCCTGCTTCCTTGGCTAAAAGTGTGGATTTTGCCCTGGCTGAGTTTCCCCAGGACTTCAGCAGAGCAGCTGTGCCCGATTGGCTCTGCCTGTTGCCTGGACTGAACCGGAAGCCAGAGCTCAAGCCGGTGCAGGTGGAGAGACCTCGCAGCCCCAGGGAGTCGGCTCCCACCTTTGCTTGCCCAGTGGCAGTGGGATGAGCTGGCAGCCAGCTCCCAGGCCTACCTGCAGGCAGAGGCTGGCTCCAAAGAGGTGGTTTCCAGCTCTTTATGCCAACAGACAGGCACAAAGCTGTGCTGATTTCTTTGCCTGCAGTCACTGGCTACACTTGGGAACTGGCTTCCAACTCTGCACCTGCAGAGGCAGACAGGAGCGGAGTTTGGGTTCCTGGTCTTTCTTCCCACAAAGAGTGAAGGGAGCAGGAAAGCAGCTCCTGGCCCCACCTGTGGGTAGGGAGTGACTCCTGGGAACAACCCCTCTGTGCCCACAAGAGCTGGCAGGAGATGAGAACTAGCTCCTGACTGGCATTGCTAGAGGGATCAAACAGGAATTAGAAACATGTATAGCAGTTTGGGAACCTCTGGCTTTAAGCTTGTCTTTGGAAGATCTCTTTGCCCCGTATTTTTGGCTGAGACAGACTTCTTTTTCTGTTGCATTGAAGTGGGCTCTATCATGTGAGAGACTTGTCTGAAAGTCAAGTACTTCTTCCGATCTTGTTGCTGTTTCCATTAGTTCTAACATATACAGTCCAGTTCCAACAATTTGCAGTCCTTATTATTGATAATACAATTTGTCATGTTTCAAATAGTATTTCTTCCCCCAAAATGCCATATACTACCAAAAAGTCTGCCAAGCCCATAATAAACTAATGCCCTGTTAAGATGACTAAACTATGAACCTTGCGTTTAGGTATGCTCAAACAAACTTCTTCCTGCCCCCAGCAAGCTAGAGACTATTAGAATCCGCTTTGTGTTGTTGATACGTTTGTGCCCCTACCTGCCCTGCATGTGACTGTTTCTGTAAAGTAACTACAGAAAATGGAACTTGAAATACTGATATTTTTGTAGTTGATTTGTTTGAATGTGGAGGACTCTTGGAATAATATAAAAGTCTGAATTATAGGGACACAAAATTTTCATTGTTAGCAGCTTGAAAAGGTTTCGCTGAAAATTGGTTAGCTCTAGTCATCTTTTTTTATAAATTGTCTTTTAGTTTTAATCTTTTCTTGCTTGACTTTGAAGCTTGAAATATCTACTTGAGTCTCTTCTAATCAATGTTGTTAGTATATATCTTCACAAATAAAGAGGGTATTTAAGGATTGTGTTTATGAAGATGTTCAAAATTTTTCATTTATTATGATTTTGTTAAAAAAATAGATTTGCTTTACAATATATTACTAATTCACATGAAAAATGTTGTTTTCCTGTTAGAAAAAATACTTTTTTGCTTGTATAAATATATGCTTCTCTCTGTTTTATTTTTAAATGAACATTTTTCTTTTCTTCCCAGAGGATGCTAAGCAAGTTTTTGGCCAGACCACAATTCATCAGCACATTCCATTTAACTGGAATTCAGAGTTCGTACAGCTGCATTTTGGAAAGGATCGAAAAAGACACCTAACATATGCGGAGTTCACCCAGTTTTTACTGGTGGGTCTAATACAATAGTTTATGCAGAGTAAAAAGAAGGGTACAAGAATCAAAGTACTTGCAAACTTGCCGAATACCACACTGGTAGGAAAGTTGCAAGATAGACTGTGTGTAGGCATATGCAGTTGGAGGGCTGGACTTTACTGGTGTGTTGATAAGTAGGATCTGCTTGTGGTTAAATTGCTAATTCTAGCTAGCTGGGTTTTTTTCTTTTATTTATTTATTTATTTATTTGCACCTGTATGCAGAAGGAGTACTGGTTTTAGCCGGTCTTTTCTATGTTTTCATGTAGATAGAGACATGAAATCAAAAACCCAGACATCAAACTGAAAATCTCCTATATATTTAAATTGGCTGAGCCAAAGAATGTTAAATAACAATACTGAACATTTTGGATTCTGTTGCCAGACTGTTATTAAGAAGTACTTCTGTCTGTAAAAAACATGTTTACCGAATTTTTATTTAATTCAAATATACAGTAAAGATATTATTTTGCTGCAAGCCCTTTCCACATACTTCTTTACTTTTGACCTTTCTTGAATTAAGTGTTTCAGATAGAGAAATGCTATTTAATTGTGCTTGTAGCATCTAGACAATAAAATAAGGTCCTTCTTTTAAAAAGAATTCTTGCTTGATCACACTTTGGGGTACTCTGTCACAGAAAGCAAAATTTTATGCTAATAAAAAAATATCGGATGATCTGTATTTCAAAAATACTAATAAAAATAGTCTTCAGTGGGGAAAGTGATCCTTGAAGTGGCAAAACATGTGAATTTCTTATTCATATTCCTTCTGAATACTTAATGCTTGTATTAGTATTTACACTAGAGAGTTTTGAAACGGGAACCTTCTTCAAGACTGCCAGATTTCTTTTTTCTTTTTTGTTTACACAAGTATGTTAGTTCACAGCAGGAGGTGGTATCATTTTGATGAGGAATAATTAAGATAATGCTATTGAGACAAATGTTTCAAATTGACTTTGTAGAACAGAGCCTAATTAATTTTGTGTAAAGAGGACGTCAGATACCACATGATTAAATCATTTTCTCTTAGGTTTTATATTGATGATTGTAACTCCTAAATAGCAGAGATAGAGATATAGAACAATTTTGTGACAGAACAGTGGGCTAGAACTTCTTTTGGACAAATAAAGCAAATCTGCTACTTGATCAGAAAAAAATGTCTGTGGCCACATGTTTTGGTGTTCCAGTACCTCCTTCCATGCAGAATAAACCCTGGCTGCATATCCTGATTTTGGTGGATTGAAATCACAGTTTTACAGACTACCAGTCCTGTTTGCCTCATGCATTTGTTTGTTTAGAGGTCTGAGGAAAACCTGAAGAAAAACACAGAATGAAAAGAAGACATTTTTTCAGCCAAAAAAAAAAAGTTCAGAGCCACAGACCTAAAATAGCTTGTAACCTCGTGGCTGGGTATTTGGAATAACTGGGTTCTTTCTTTGTTTCTTTGAGTATTTTCATGTTCTTTCTTTGAATTAGAAAGAACAGGAGCCAAGGCATGAGTAGTCTAACTTTGGAGATGAGTCCTAACTATTAGGTTTTTTACTCCTTTTACTCCTGTTCCTCTTTCCTTGACTGAAAGTATTGTCTTGGATCTCATTTTCTGGGGAGAATTGTGTTTGCTTTTGGTGCGTCTAATTTTTTTAAATCCCTAGCTATAATGTAAAAATGTATCTTAGCTATGTAGCAGTGCAGAGTAAAAGATTGTGCTGGAACATGGCAGCAGTCCTCATGAGCCAGACCACCCCTTTAGGGGCTAGGATGGAAAGAAGGTGGAAGAGCATAAGCATGGAGAATAAGAATGACAATTTTTGGTATCCTCTAGAGAGATGAGATGCATCCAGGGAAAGTTCTGAGGCTGTGAATAAAAATGCACTAAGCATTGGTACGGGCAGAAGAGACTTTAATGCAAATTAATTGTCCTAGGACTCTGCTGGAATAGACAGTTGGCCAGTATCACTGCAGTCTGTTAGGATGCTCCGTCAGTGATGGAAAGCGGGTACATCTATTTACCCACTTTCTAAAACTGTAAATCTTTGAAGCACGTGAATTTCCTTACCAGCCTTTGCCTTGCAGCATTATATTATAAATACTGAAGTTTTGGCACAAAAATGACTCTCAGCACAAATTGGAGAGTTAATATTCACAGGCATAGAAATCTTCCTTTGAGTTCTGTAACCTTTGGTACTCAGCCTTTCCTTCTGACATTCTCCCTATGCATGAGTCGATCTCCTTGTTCTAATGTCTAGACCTTGGACCTTATACAGCAGGAGACCACAGTGGATACCAAACTACCTCTCTGCATTCCTGATGTGTGAATGCTCTTTATGTTGCCCGTAACATGGACCAGATGGTTCTGTAAGGCACTTCAGGTACTGCTTTGTAAATATAATGCCATTTGTGACTGTTAATGAAATAATCCAACTAGATTAAAATTCATTCATGTTGGATCCTGTTATTATGCCACATGAAGTTGTTACATATTCATAATCTGTCACAGCATTTGGGCTAATCATCACTTTTGACAAAGCTGAGGCTACATGGAAAATAAAATGAATATATTTTATCCATACATGAAACAAATCTCTTCTTGCTTTAAATAAGAAGAGTTTGTAGGGGATTTGGAATATTTCTATTCTGCCATCACTTTTTTTTGTCTACAGTAGAACAGAGAGATGCCCCAAAGTATAGACTGCAAACTGCTTAGCTCAACTACAGATAACAATCTCTCTGTGTCAGCACAGAGCTCAAGGTGTGTTGTTTTACCTTGCTTCTCATTTTGTTAGCTTAAAATTAGCTCACATCTTCCCGCTACATTTCAGTCTTGTCATCCATTTGGATATAGTCATGCTCCATTATCACTTAAGTGGTAGGTCTGCTTCATGAACAGCAGTATTGGCCCTTGCTCAGCGTATAAAATCTATTCTGCAGAATTGGATTCTAACATATGCTTGTATGTGGGCCTTGTAAATCAATTTGCACATTTTCTGGGAATTTATTCATGCCCAGCATATTTGTGGATGAAGTAGTACTTCTTATAATTGATATCTCGGGATCTGCTCCAGTGGAAAGGATTGTGCTGCATACAATGGCTTGTAGATCCATTGGAATGAAACCCGAACATAAATTTCTGTCTAACTGGAAAGTAATGATGTTTTTAATGAGCTATAAGTGAAAGCTGCGGTAAAATCTCTAAATGGGAAATCTTTTCATGAAAATTCTGGTGCCAGCATGCCTGCCATCATGTGCAAATTCATTTTCCATAAAGACTTATTCTAGCTGGGGGAATTTTAGACTTGCAGCTTCAAGGGAGAAGCTTGTTTTCTAAGTATATCTGGGTTGACAGAAAGTCTAGTCAGAGAAGATTCTTTAGGACGTGTAATTTGTATTGCAAAGCAATGAGGATTGTATTCCTTTTAACCATAATCTGTCTGGCTAAACAGTCTTGGACTGAAACAGTGAAACAATAAAAATTATTGCAAATCAGATAGCATCTCTGAACCCTTATGAAATGCTACAGTTTTGCTTTATTTTTAAAGCTTATTTTTAAGGTGGTATTTTTTATATTAGCTGCATAGGCAGTGTTACAAACATCTCATCATATTTCCCTGATAATTGCTGGTAGCTACTGAGCCTCAGTTTGAAACATAGTTAGTCATGCTGTGAGATGTCTTAGTTTTCAGACTTGGAGCCTGATGGAATAGATAGATAGTCTTGCTTTTAAGTTAAACACTTAGGAGTTTATTGCACTGTTATGCAATGTACAGGGATTACAGCAGTGGCATCTGTGTGTTGATTTTTGTGACAGATTTTTATATGACAAATTGATTTTGAGACTGTTACCATATAAAGGTCTGAATGTACCTGTATGCCTTATCATTGCTTTGCTCATATTTTGGGAATGTCAAGTGACAAAGTCCCTGTGCTTTCTGTTCAGTGAAGCTGGGAACAGTGTTTAGCACAGCTCAAAATAACCACAGCTTAAAAAGACCCTACCTTTTGAGAAGATAGGATGAGTCTTCTGCAACTATTCACAGGAGGCTTAAACCACTTCATGTCTGAGCTATGGAAGAAGTGCAGAAGGGGAGCCCCTAGGACTGAGATCACCCTGTTCAGAGCTTTGTCTTGGTGTCGTTTTACGGTGAAGCTGCTCTTTCGTAACTGACAGGAGCATGGGGCAAATGGCAGCACTGAATCCTTAACCATGTCCTTAAGCAAGGAGAGAATGGAGGGCTTTGGTTTGTACTTGATAGTAGTACTAACAGCTTTTTAGTAATTAACTAGATGATGACAAGAAATGTGCCCTTAGCATATCTCTCTGGAATGTGAGCCCTGCCTTGGTTCAGTGGCTGAGGCGTCCCTGAGCTGAGAGCCCACCAGCCGATATACATACCACCGAACTTGCAACCTGGTGCATGTGGATGATTGCAAGCTGGACTTCTGTTTTGCAAGTGGTCCTCCAGGGTTTTCTACTGCATTCTGGTGCTGTATTCTGCCACCATAGGATTTCCAGGAATTTCACTGATAAAAACAAATCAAATAAGAGAAGAAATCAACATTCAGTTTCCCATGTAGTCCTTCTGCTAAATTCAATTTCTTTTTCCTTGGTGATGCTGCCACTTAATGACAAACATTTTTGTTTATTTGTTCATATGTTTCTACCTGCCAGGTGGTGAATATTAGGGATACAAGAATTATTATACTCAACTCCTCTTCAGAGCTGTGTGCCTCCTGCATAGCTGCCTGCCTCAAGCTGAAAAGGGTTTTTTGTGTTCTTGTGCTCCTCCCGCTGTAAACCTCCCAAATTACTTGCTTCCAAATTCTGTTGAAATTATAGTCACAATTGGAATGAAGCAAGAGCTTACATGGCTACATCCAGCCAGAGTGAATATTATTGCTGAATTGTAACACCTCCACATAGGGGGCTGTAATGTAAAGGAAACGTGACAGAACTGAAATTGTAACACTTCAAATTATAACCCCCACAAGCATTTCCCATTAAAAGCAGAAAATTCTGAATAATGCTGTGAGTGAAACATAGTGCTGAAACTTTTTTTCCCCTCTTCCTTCTTTTGCCTGATATATAAGGTGGTTTTCATCATACCTTTAAGGTGAGGATATAGTATTTTAATTGGAAGTTAAGGCTAAAATTAGAGAGGTCGAGAAGCTGAAATGAAAAGACAGAAATGGTTTGAATGGATCAGTGGCCGTAGTATGAACTGAGTGGGTGGAAGGAAGGATGGTGGCTGCTGCAGGCCTTTTGTGGATCTGATTCTGCCTTTCACCCTTCACTCTGTATTGTATTGAATGCTGCTGTGAAGTAAATATCAACTTACGGGAGACCATAATCACCGTGAACATGTCATGCTTGTGATTCTTGATTAGTGCAAGTCTTTGTTTAATATGACTTTTAAGATATTTATTCACAAATATAATAGAAATAATAGCATAATGCCATTGTCCACTGCAAAACTTGCTTAGTATTACTGACATACTTTTGCTCTGATTCCATTTATTATTTATTATAAATATGTATTCAAAATAGGCATTGTACTTCCCATGAAAAATATGTTTTTATGAGCCTTGAAATTGGAAGGGATGGCATGGCAAGGATTTGTTTTCTTCCATTCAGTAAAGAAACACAGGTTTGTAAGTCTAAACTACATCAACAAAAATGTAATTGCGGTGTGAGCAAAGCTGTAGAATTGGACAAAAAGCTGAGATGTATTTTCAAGTTACCATTTGTGCAGGACTATTCGCTTTAGGTGATAAATAAAAATAGTAAGAAAGTAGTCTAACAGTGATTTATTAGGAAAGGGTGTAGGTTGTAGTAGGAAAAGATGTAATTTTTGGAGTGATTAAATGTCTTTCTCCCCCTCTTCTCTCAGGGGTACATTTGAATCACAAACTGAAATTATCAGGTGGTTCTGTCAGATAATTCATGTGATTGAATTTCTGCCTGTTACTACTGCTGAAATATTGAGAGGTGATCCTTAATCAGTTGTGATGCAAGGAGTTCTAAATTAGGCTGCTGATGTGTTTTATAATAACTTTATATTTTAAATGAAGATGCTTTTTGGAAGAATGCTTTCAAGATTTTAGTGGGTATTTTCATGGAAATCTCTATGATGATCACATCGCCTCATTCAAGGAGTAGCAAATGCTTTTACGGAAAGTATTTTGACCTGCTGTGACACATGCAATAAACTGGATAATGCACATTGTGGAACACTTTATTGTTCATGAGTGGGAGCTCACCTGCACTGGTTTGTTGATAGACACCCTCCATTTCTCAGTTAAATGAGTTGCATGACCTAATGTTCAGAGGACAGAGGTGTTAAGTATTGAGCTAAATGATAGAGCCGTATAGACCACAGATGGAAAAAGCTGAAAGGTTATACTTACAATATCCCATTAAAAGGGGATTACATGTAATCCTGTTTGTCAAATATGAGATATGCTTTAGGATTGCATTATATCAAATCTAACAAGAGCAGAATGTTAAGGTGATGCTGTTACGACTAACTTAATCTTTTTTCTTTTTTTTCTCCCATACGTTTTCAGGAGATACAGTTAGAACATGCAAAACAAGCTTTTGTGCAGCGAGACAATGCTCAGGCTGGAAGAGTCACAGCTATGGACTTCAGGGACATTATGGTCACTATCCGGCCACACATGCTGACACCATTTGTAGAAGAATGTCTAGTAGCTGTGAGTAGCTTTTGTAGCCCCAGTGGGAAAGACATGAGATACATGTGTGGGATTCCTTTTTTATGTACTTCAACCACTGTACATGGCACATGGAATCCAGGTTATGGACACAGGTTTTTAAGTCTAGCAGTAATTATCTACATGTATGAAACCTGACTCTCCTTACAGAATATGTATCCTCAAAGTTTCTGGTCTCCTGAGACAAAAGACCAAGCAGGTAGATGGACCTTAGTAATGGCCTGCAACCTTGAAGTTTGCCTAACTATTTCTAGTCATTCCTTTATAATAGACTGTGCTATATGTCAAAAAGCCATTGCATCCCACTTGAGAAGTCATTCTCAAAGGACTTGCTATGTAATGTCCATTCAGAGCTCCTGAATGTAATTTTCAAACACCTAGGACAGTGTATGGACTGGAAATACTCTTGTCAGAGACAAATGATTAATATAATTGTAACATTTACAATTATACAGAAATTAGATTAGACTTTAGTTGTGGAGACAGGATACAGTTTGTCTCAGTATCGGTTTCTTTCCAGAAGAATACTTTTTTCACAAAATTGTGCTTGGTTCAGTTTTCAGTGTAACCAACTATGTATTTTTTTTTTCCCTCACTAATTTTGGGAGATGAGGAAATTCCTGGGAAACTTCAGACACAATATTACACAGAGATGGTATTTTCTCTGGTAATGCCTCTGCAGATATTGCTGAACCTTGTTTCTATCCCTTTTTCCCTTTTTCTCTCCTTTTCCCTTTTTCTCTCCTTTTCCCTTTTTCTCTCCCTTTCCCTTTTTCCCTTTTTCTCTCCTTTTCCCTTTTTCTCTCCTTTTCCCCTCTATTAGCTATAATGGCATATTGATCTGTGTTGTTCTAGGGGCTTCCTCCCAAGTGACTTTCTGCTGAGCTTCTTGCATTAAATACTTAGAATTTATACAAATACGTTAATATATTAAATGCTTTGAATTAATTCACCTGGGGTATTCTCTATATATTAACTTACAGTTGTTTTACTTTGGTTGAATTTTTTCAGCTTGAAATGCATTTTATTATTTAGTGGCCACCTTTCTGATTTCTAGAGCCCCTTGTGCTATTTCTGTTGTCCATTTAGTTGAATCTCCATTTTTTTATTATCAGGTGAAACTTTCTGCCTCATACCACAAAGAAAGTATCTGTAGCTTTGACCTTTTAAAATATGTGAGATTTGTCTTTCATGAACTGTGTTTCTCACAGAGCACTAATTTCTACCCCAAGCCAAATTAAATATTACAATTCTGCAATGTGACCGAAGAAAAAAGATTGGTGCATTTGATCTAGACCACAGTTTCTTAACTTGGGAATTCTACTCTAGCAGCTCTTTCCAAGTAATCCAAAACCTGGCCATATCCAGGCTTAAAGAAGTCTTTTTTGCTTTGATTTGTGAGGGAGGCTTCCAGGGAGATGTGTGAAGTGATGAGAGCTGCAACCTCTGAGCAGAATACTGGAAGGAGTTTGCAGTGAAAAGCACAGCAAGAACACTCATGGACTGATGATGATTTCTGATATCTCCCTCCTCTGTTCTCTCCCCAGTCTTGTTATCACCTTCCCTGGGTCATATACTCTCTCATAAAACATAGATAAGATTTTTGGTTCTCTTTCAAGGTCAATTACATTTTGGCATGCTTATACATTGTTTTCAGAAGTTTGCCAGATCACCTATCTTATACTTCAAATTGGGAAGTTGAACCAGTAGTTCTTCCATGTGCAGGCCCAACACAACTTCAAAATAAAGGTTTAGGTTCAGTTCCTGTTTGAGAGTGAGTTACTGTTCAAACCTTATTGTACCCATTTGGTTTGACTGCCTGATATAAGCCTGAGAGCTTACTGCTGGCTCTCCTCAACTTGAAATGCCTCTGAATTTAAATGTTTCAGTTGACCTTTTTCAGAATATGTTTTGATTTTTGTTGAATTTTTTTGTGTAGTAATATACTTTACATGTAGAAGTAGATTTCCTCATTACTAGAAATAAGCCAACTTATAAAACATTTCCAACTGAAACAGTACTGAAACTTGAACTTTGTAAATTACTACTGGTTATGTTGTTATAATCCTGCATATGTATTTGTTTAGGTTTGTAGGGTGGGGAAAGTTTTACATTCTGGTCATGATTAGTTTCAGTAACATAATCTTTCATAGAGTCTTTATTTTGCATTTTTTTAAAAAAGCAACCCTGTGCTACTGTCACTCTTATAAAGTAACACTGTTTCAAAACCTTTATTTCAAGATTTTCTTAATCTTGTAATGGTCTCCTTTCTCATTTCTTCTTTTACTGTCTCTACTCTAGGCTGCTGGAGGTACCACTTCCCATCAGGTCAGCTTTTCCTATTTTAATGGATTTAATTCTCTCCTTAACAACATGGAGCTCATTAGAAAGATCTACAGTACTCTGGCTGGAAATAGAAAAGATGTGGAAGTCACTAAGGGTTAGTAGAAATGTTTGCAGTCTGGAAGTTTTCTTGGGCATTTTGTTAGGGTGGGTGGAAGGGAAGAACTCATCTGTATGCTTTTTAAATCAATGGTGGGGGGGCAGAATGGGGAAAGCCTGCCTTGTTAGCATTGCTTGGTGCACCTTTCAGTTTTGTACACTCCTGTGGGAGTCCACCCTCCAGGTTTTTTGGTTTGTTTCTATCAGAAGGAAGGTCCTAGTAAACTGGCAATGGGGGCGGGTGAGGAAAGTATGTAAAGATATTTAAAGGTTTAAAAAACTTCCTAGGACTCCTGCCAAATTGGCAGCCTATTAAAGTGACCTTCAAGGGTAGTTGAAGAATTCCATAAACTTGTATTGGCGGCACAGTAAGCTGATCTACAAGCTTGGAACAAGATGTTATCTGCTCTATCTAACCACTTTTATAGAGAATTCCCTGTGCAACGCCAAAGTTTCATTAATGTGGCCTATTGGGAGTATGCATGAAAAGTTCCACGTCTCTTGACTCTTTTTTTTTTTTCTGATTGCCTTTATTTTTGTTTTTTTCCTTCTGACCCGCAACTGATTGATACCGTATGTCAAATATCCTAAATCCTGCTGATAGCACTAAGCTTTAAGACCAGAGAGTTGCTCGTATTTGTATGATGGATATACCGTTTAAAACATCCATTTATATAGTGGCAGGAACATTTTTGCGGTGGGTCACTTTTATTTCCCTTCCCACCTCCACCCTGCCAGCATCTTGTTTTTAAAACTAAAATATAAAACAACTCTGGGGTGCTCTGGATTACTTGTTTTGGTTTGATTAGTTTTTCTCTCTTCTATATTTTTATTCTGTTGCAGAGGAGTTTGTTCTCGCAGCTCAGAAATTTGGTCAGGTTACGCCCATGGAAGTTGACATCTTGTTTCAATTAGCAGATTTATATGAGCCACGGGGGTAAGTAGAGAATTATCTATCTTCCCTCTTTCCTTTCCTCCTCCCTCCTTCTCTGAAGGAGTGAGAGGTGGAAGTGGGGAGCAGGAGAGTATGGTGTATTGGTCAAACATACAGGTAACTTTTTGTGATCTGAAAACTCATCTCTCTAAGCAAACACTAAGCTGATTTTTACATGAATTTTCTCAGACGCATGACATTAGCTGACATTGAAAGAATTGCTCCTTTGGAGGAAGGGACATTGCCCTACAATCTGGCTGAGGCTCAGAGGCAGGTAAGAAAAGGAACCGATATGCTTTTATGTATTGTGTTCCTTACATTTCCAGTGCCAGATAAAGAGCCTACCTCTCTCTGCTGTTGCCAGTTAGCTAAGTTGCCTTTCTCTTGAGGAATATCTCCTTGTTAGAATTTTCCTTTTAACCTGCATCATGTCCTTTCCACCTCTTCCCTATGCCCCTTTCTCTTGGGTTGCATTTTGAAAGGTTAAATGCAATTTACTTTAGAAAGATAAAACAAAATATATATGAGTGTCATCCAGCCATTCAGTAAATATTAGGTGTATACCTAATTAAGATGTTTGTTTTGTGATTCTGTCACTTGCTGTTCTTTTTAATGAGGAAAGAAGGCTTCCTGCTTTGACTGTGGATGTTAAATTCAGCATCCAGCCTATTAGATGGCAGACCTCATTCTGGAAAGACATGCATGTTCAAGGCTTCAAAGTATTCTCTGCTTTGCCTCATGTTCTGGTGAATATCAAAACTGGAGAAATTATGTCTAGTCTGCCATCACAGTTTCAGTAAAAGCATTAAGATTGTCTATATGTGGAAGAAAGAAAGGATGTTGACTTTCTCTCTATGGTTTAAAAGAAAATGAACTTTTGTTGTGTTTGAGTCAAAAAGAGAGTTCTTTAAATGTTAAACCTCTTGATTTTTTTAAAAAATTTTAATATTATTTTAACATATATTTTTAAAATGACACAATTTTATATATAGATAGATTTAAAACTAATCCTCTCTCTGTTTCTCTCTGTCCCTCTGTCTGTCTGTCTGTCTGAGGCAGTCTTAACTTTGTGTCTTGTGAGACTGACTTTTTTTTTTTCCACTCTGGGTCTGTGCGGAGACGCCAGTTTGACCACAATGAGTTGGTGCAGGCTACATTTTTAGGACTAACAGGCCATGAGCCAGGCCTCTGTGTGTGTACATGCGCCTCTCTTTTACTTCTCTTTCTTCTTCTTCTTGCTCCCCTACATATGAACACCCTCACCACCACTGCAAGACAGTATCTAGGATGGTGGTTTTCTGTTTGTTTGAGTAGTGACTAAATGTTGACTATGCTGGGATGAATTTAAATGAGTTGGCTCCCAAAAGCTGACCATCTATTCCTAGAAGACTCCTAAAGGAGTTAAAAGCATTAGAATTGAACTGAATATCAAGTAATGTAAGTTACAATAAGTGGCAGTAAAATGTAGCCAAAAATGCAGTGGTGAAAGTAGCAGCTTCTTGAATTTTCTGCTTTGGGGCCACTGTCTTTGCCAGTATTATTTATGTGATTTTAAGAGACTAGGAAATGTGAACCTAATTAAATCTTACCATATATTCTGCTTATCTGTTCTGCATTTTCATTCCTCCGTGAAATTTCTTTGTAGTAGCATCTGCATGGTGATGAGACTGGAAAGATTTTCAGCTACGCTGATACCTTCAGTTAATTTTCTGGCCAGCTCTGGCTACATTGTGTATTAGTACTAGTCAAAACCTAAACACATTTTCAGGAAATTTTGTCCCTTTTCTCCTTATATTCCTAAGCAGTATTGCAAAAGTGTTCGTAAGTACAGAAGTCTGAAGGCCCCCCCAGAACTTCCATCATCCTAATTTTTTTCTGTCGTTAGGTAACAATTCTAAATCTGGAGCACTTCTGAAATTTATTTTTCATTGGGCTGAATCTAACGCTCATAGACTGTGGGGAAAAATGAAATTGTAAGGGTCCTTTATGAAACCTCACTGCCCTTCAGCTGGTACATGTGAACAATGCTTGCATACATGTTTTGATAGCCTGAGAAGTAATAGGCCTACCTGGTTTTTGTCCATAGTAGAAAGAAGTTCCAAACTGGAGTTGCTTTTAGTTGTAGAAAATAATGACCTACCTCCTTAGAGGTGTAATATGTGTACCCTCATACTTGCATATTTGGGCCATTATTTGATTTTGGATATTGTAATTGTGCTGTAGCATCAGTTTTTCTTGTCTTTTCTATTCCAATTCTAAGAGGTTAATTATATGGTGTTCAGAAATTGGTGGAAAAGAAATAATTATTAAAAACAAAATCCCCAGTGTACTCTGGGATTTTCTACAGGTATCTGACAATACTTTTTTCTTACTTATATCCAGATATCTGTCTGATCATGAGATGTACTCCAGTTAAATATGATGTTCTGATTATTTTTCTTGTCCCCCTTTTGTTTTAAATCCTGCCTTGACAGAAAGCTCCAGGCGATGTGTCTCGACCTATTCTCATCCAGGTTGCAGAATCAGCATACAGGTTTGCCCTTGGTTCAATTGCTGGAGGTTAGTCATAGCTAAGCAAAAAATTATTCATCTTCACTGTTTGTTTTTTTCTTCTTTTATTCCCCCCTTCTCCCCCTCCTGCCTTTCATTTAAGTGTGGAAGCCTTCTCAGTCTTTCCCTTGAAGCCATATCTAAGGGATGGGATGACTGTAAGATGGAATGGGAAGAGGTCATCCAGTCTACATTGGTTTTGGTATTTATGAGCAACTGGAGTTTGCAGGTGATGTTTCTATCTGATTTGTCACCAAACCAGTTTCAGAAGAGAAAAGATTAATGAGGTAGGGCCAGGAAGTAATGCTTTCAATTAAAATTATGGGAGATCTTTTAATGGATCCAGAATATGTTACGGAGAAAAAAGATGCAAATGATCATTGAGGTATAAATGTAGAAGATGACAGTTGCAATTAAAGACCACTGAATGCAAAATTATCTTTTCTTATGTCCTTTTCTTATGTTCTTTATTATATTTTCAATTTTTACTTGCAGCTGTTGGAGCCACTGCAGTCTACCCAATTGATCTGGTAAAAACTCGAATGCAAAACCAGAGATCTACAGGCTCTTTTGTGGGAGAACTTATGTACAAAAATAGCTTTGATTGCTTCAAGAAAGTGTTACGTTTTGAAGGATTCTTTGGGCTTTATAGAGGTAAGTTTGGAAAAATGTCATATACTAATGATAAGATACTAAGAAGAGTTCAGTGCCAATCTGGATTCCTGAACCCATTTTTTTAAGATTTCAGTTTTGTCTGGTTTTTGCTTGTGCGTCTTCATTTGACCTCTCTCATATAGATTTGCATTCCTATTCTAGATCAGGGGTTTGCAAACTTACTGATAATGCAAACCTCATTGTAAGGAGAACATTTTTGTGGGACCTTTTTGTCCTTACCCTCCCAATCTGCAATAGGAAAGTAATAGCAATTTCCTACAGCAAAAATAYACTGTGAGTCAAATTTTGGTCTCCTTAACAGTCTTTAGTACCAAGAATGTTTCATCCTATTTGGTCAGAAGTTAGACAAATCATCTGGTTTTGATCTTTGTTTTTCATCTCTGTTCTTTCTTGCCTGTTGTCTTTCTACTCCAAAGAGAAAGAGAGTACCTGGGTATCAACCAGATCTCCTTTGGTGGTATCTTTTGCGGCAAAGTAGGTCTTTCTGAACCAATTCTATGTGCTTCACTGATCATTGGGAATTGTCATCTTTGTCAAGTTTTATGTATACTTCTTCTTAGCTTGTTACTGTTGATTCAGCCAGAGATTATTTGGGATTCAGCTCACTTAGGTTTATATACTTAACCAAGTCACTCAATTTAGGAAGTTAATTGTTCCAAGTTCCCTTTTTAGTTGATAAAGAGAGGTACCTTCCAAAAACTTATTTACTCTGCCCAGGATCTACATTATCTTAACTTCATACATCTTAAGTAAGTGCCTGCAGTTAGAAGGTGGCTTTTTTTTGTTTTTTCATTGCCCCAGTTATCAACGGCATCAGTGGTGCAAGTTCAGGTAATGCAGAAGTAGTTGCAAAGAATCATGAACTACTGCATGAGACTCTATTTATTCTCTGGCACAGAGATACATTAATTTTCCCGTATTCTGATTTGTCAGTATGCTCCTTGAGATCTCTTATCCCCATCTGTCATGTTCACTGAGGAGGATTTTTGAAATTTGTATTATTTATTTCATTTTTTAGCGGGCTTGCTTAGATCTCTTATCCCCGTCTGGCATGTTCACTGAGGAGGATTTTTGAAACTTGTATTATTTATTTCATTTGTTAGCGGGCTTGCTTAGAAACTTTTTTAAACTTTTGAAAATAAGCATACTGTAAGGACTGAACTTAATTTCTAAGAACAGTTTTATAGTAGTAATAGTGGTATTAGTGGGTATTACAGGAAAAGGTTAAACCTGAGTCAGGAACAAAGTATGGAGGATTTCAGTAAAACATGTTATGATGTGACAAAGCTGTATGCACCTGGAAAAAACTAACAGTTTTATAAGACAAAGTGTTAAACAACCTTAACAGTAAGTATTATGGTATGTGTGCACTCTGTAACATACGATCTGAGTTACCAGAAGTCGACTAAGTAGCTTCTCCACAATATATGAATTTTGTTAATTATTTCAGCACTATTAGAGGTGAGAAAACTGTTGCTAAATTCACTGAGTTTGGGGTAATTTTTTGAGTAGGCCTGGTAATTTAATAGAGGGTATTGACATGATTTACATTTTGTAGGGATTTGTAGCAATCAGAATTGTAGGAAGTCTCAGTTATTGGCTAGAGAACAAAATGTATTCCTTGCAAATGTATGCCTGTCTCTTCCATGATCCTGAAAGAATAAAAATGCAGAATTCCAAAATTATCTGTTCCTGTCTTATTTAAACTTTGAAACACAGTGATTTTCCAACTGTAAAAAACTTCATAAATGTCACAAACGGATTAACTCCATTTGCTCATCATGTTTTTAGAGAGAATGATGTGTCGTTGCCACATTTGAGGAGCTCTATGAGCCATCATCACCATAGCTTATCTTTTCATTCCCCATCCCTTTTACTACTGTTCAAGTTTCCAAAGAAGAGTGAAATATCAGACAGTTTTGTGGAGCCGAACTTCTAAATACAAGGCAACAATCTCATTTTTTGATTATATGGAAGAAATTGTATGGTGGCAAACACCACCATCATTTCAGAGCCAAATTGAGATCTGCATTTGAACAGATTCTCTACTTAAAGAGCACCCTGATTCAACTTCTCTTTTTAAAGACTCAAATGTTGAAAACTCCCTAAAAACATGGAGCTTCTTTTCTGCAGTTCTGTAAATTCAGACTGTTGCCAGATTTCTAGTGAGGTCACATTTGGAGAAAGTTGAGCAACTGAGTGCAGAATGAAGGGTCCCAGTTAGGCTCTAGAGGACAAGAAGATTTGAAAGGAACATATTCAGCCAATTTAATGCAGAAATGTTATAGTGAGAGTCATTGCATTCTAATCTTAAACACTTAAATTAGGTAAGACAAACTATAGAGTATATTATTTTTTGCTGTTAATTGGTGACTGGTACTCCTTTTTACACTAGTGTAAATGTAATTGTGTAATTGGCAGAGTTCTCCCAGTTTATTGTATAGCGATGCAAAATCATTAAAAAATTTAGAGTAGAAACATTTGGAGCAGTGATCTCTGTCATGTTGCACTATAAGAAAGCAAGCAGGAATTCTAAACCCTACTCTGAACTCAAGCATTTCAGAGGATATTTTTAATACAAGCCACATATTTCCACCCAGTGAAGTGAGCTGATTTTTTTTTATCATTATTTTATTCTGAATTTGAAAAGGGTAAAACTACCATGTTCTGAACCACCAATCTCAGATAAGGATAAATTACACCATCTTGTGGATATAAAGAGAGCACTAAATTTTGTTTAATGTGAACTTGGTCTTGAGGATAATCAGTATTTCCACTGAGAAGGCACTTTGATTTTAAAAATATGAACATAATATAAACCTGTGTAGAATCTTTATCTTTATAATACGCATTGTTTGAATGTTTTAGCTAGATTCATTTTTTTAAAAAGTGTATGTCTTAAATTGTTCATCTGCCTCTTTTTAAGCATGGCTTAGAAGAATACTCACCTCATATATCTATAACTTACTGTTGTGGCTACATTTGTACCTGAAATGTGCATTTTGAAATACATGCATGTATTTATATATATGCAAAGCTAAGAAAATTTTCAAGGCTGTAATCTGTCAACATCTCTTCCAACTGAGGGAGTCACCTATATTTCTTAATGTTATTTTAATATTAAGACCACCTAATGAATCACAGAATGCCTCACAATCTTAAGCAGTGCATCTAGGAGAGATCATCTCGCCTATACTTGATGAAAATTCCATGGGAAAAGCAAATCCAGAGATAGAATGTAGTTCATTAAAATGTTCACTAGCCATACATCTGAGTTAATTCCACTTCACCTAGAGAAGGAAAAAGACAGAAGACATGCTGTGGAAGACTTTGTTATTTTTGATCATTAACTTTTAAGGATCTTGTTAGTTTTAATCTGTCAGGTGGTGCTTGTAGCACTGCATTGCCTCCAGATGCCTTCTAGTCTTAGATATATATATTTAATCATTCATTTATCATCCAACTTCGTTATTACTGATGGACTCCCATGATAATGATACAACAAGACCATGGTAGAAACTGTCCTCCAGAAGTATGCAGTGAAGTACCGTTTTGTGGAATGCAAGTATTATCCTACTCTTATCTTAAAGTTCTGTCAACACACAAAACCTTCTCAAAAGAAATACCCCCATGCACAGTGTGAGGGAGCTGTGCTTGAATGGAAGCTGGTGGTTTCTAATCCAATTTCTTGTGTGAATCCTGGAATAGAAAATTTGGCAGTATTCTGTTACCATCTTTCTATCATATGTCACACTGGTTTCAAATGTTTTACCTAGACTGAGCAATAACTCCTTAAAGGCTTTTTGAATATTAAAGGAAAAGCATGTCCATAACATGGTGTGAAACCAAAGTTTGATCACTTTTAGAAGTCTGAAAAAATACTTTTGCCAAATCAGACTTTCTACGTAATGCCGTCACCACAGCTGGGCTGGATGAGCTATTGCCTGTATATTCAAAACAGTAGTAGGCTGCTTTCAGAAGGTCTCAAACTCTGAATGCAGTTTTCAGTGCTCTCTCTCACATATACCTTCACCTTTCCATAGAGTCTTACTATAGGTGTGTCAGATATGCATTGAAAACTTTAAGATGCCTGTAAGTGGTGTGTGGTAATTGCTGCTAAAGAGCCTTGGAAATATAAATTGGGTTTTATATTGTATACTGTACTAGCAGGCCACCTATCTGCAAAATATTATTCTATAATGTTATAAGATGCATATGGTTTTAAAACACTGTCAAACTTTTCTAAGCCTGTCCCACCTCTGTGAATTGCTGAGCTGCTGACGCACAATAATACTAAAATATTCCTCGCATGTTGGGGAAAATGGTGGTCGTGTGTGTCCCATGATGTGTTTCCTCTCTTCCAAAACTTACCTTCTTTATAAAGCTCAGAAATCTTTCCACAGTGTTTCAGTGCTCCCATCTACGGACAAGGAAAAGGGAATATAGCTTTGATAATCATAACATGTAGAATGAACAAGTACCACTTACAGATTGCTTTATTACTTAGGTAAGAGTACAAAAGAAAGAGTCCATCTACCTTCCTGAGCAGCTGGCTTAGAGACAGGAGGTCTAACTGGTTATTGGCAAGGCTATAAAATGTAGAATTAAAATTAATACTGCCTTTTTAAAAGCTATATATGCATTATACTTACGAGTGTGAAGGGAGAGGGGGAAGGTTTTTTTTAACGTGTGTACCTATTCCATTTAAACTTTCTCTTCCACATTGAAGTTATGTGGAAAGTTTTGAGTCAAAACGGTCCCATTCAGATTTGAGTGAAAAAGGACTTGTGCCAAGATAAATATGTTTTTCTTAAGATTTTACAAGCGCCTTTACAAATGCAGAGTTTTAGGAATCGAAACATGAAAAATGATAAAAAGTACATCTTCAAATCTGTGTAAGGAAAATCCATTTGATTTGTCCTGACTGTGATGCTTCCAAATCTGGAGATTTATGTATATCTCCATTTGGGGTATTTTTATGATTTTATATTTTAATATTTCAGAAAGTATGTTTTTCTGTAATTTATTTGATATGATGCAACTCAGCAATCATGTTACATATCGCTTAGATGTAGTAATATACATATATATTATTTTGAAATTAATGGTCTCCCAGTTCTTGTAGAATTGCACATCTGTTTACAGACCTGCTCTAAATCTACTAGAGACAGTGGGAAAATTTCCACTAAGAACAGTAGGCTTGGGATCAGGTACTGTGTTTGTAAAATAAAATCTCTGAAGATTAAAAAAATTGTAGCCATAATGTCTATCCAAGGCTGTGTATGTTCTTCAGAAAGATGTAAATTTAGACTGGCAGAACATTTACATCATAGCAATTACAAAGAGAATCTGGTCTGTTTAAGGCTAAACTGTAAAAATTCTATTCACTGTATATCCTTGTCTTTTTTTTGTAGAGCTGTGGGAAATGTGGTATATACAATTCTGACTGTCTTAATGCTTTTGCGTTGAAGTCTGAATGCAAGTTGCCTATGCAACTAAAACTAATTCAGAAATTCAAATTTTGAAATTTAACTTACTCTGCAAAATCTTTCTTTTTTTGAGCAACTTTGCCTGTGAGCTTAGCATCACTGTATTCTTTTGTTTGAATGTTCATCCATATGACCATAATTTAACATAGCTGTCTTCTGTAAATAAAAGTTAGGTGTATGTGTACATCAGTTGTATATGCAATGATTTACTCTTTTTGACATTTGAAAAATAAAAATGTTAAGGCAAGTGCAAAATTTTTAAGGGATGTAAATAAATATGGTTGGCTCTCCTGAAACCGCAAGCCAAGTGGCACTATTCTCTGCTGTCTTTTCCTTACTATCAAAGTGAGCAGTAACCAAAAAAGCTGATGGATGGTAGCAGAACGAAAAAATACACTAATCCAGTGCACAAACAGTTTTCTCTTTGTTGTTCTGACATTTAAATTTTTGGGAAAATGAATTTGAGTAAGTGAGCTCTTAGATGTGGAGCCGTAGTTGTTGCCCCTTTCCCCAAGAATAAAGACGTGGAGAATTGCAAACATCAGTCTTTGCAGAAAGTACCCAGAGGTGCCGTTTGAGTTGCTAAAACAAAGGAGGCTGGCTCCACGAACTCTTGCCGATGGGATTGTTTCTCACACATCTGAATGGTACCCTGATTTTATGCTCCTGGAGAACACTTGCAATACCATTTTAGCCCCAGGCCCCTTCAGTAAGTTCTGCGTGCTTTTAGGCTGTGTCATCTAAAAATTTACAAAATACAGACTGTTCACTCTAAGCAAACAAAGCCAGTAGTCAGAAATTCCCAATTACAGCTCTACAGTGCATCACTTTTAACAAAATAAAATATGAAATTACATGTATGGGAAGATAACAGCATAACTTCCTTTGTTTTAAGAACTGACGAGCTAGCTGGTTTTAAGAGCTGGTGAGCTAGAGAGTGCTCAAGAATACAGTCATATATATTTGAATGTTTTGCATTTTTATTTGTACTATTATTATCCCTATCCCCTTGGGTCCTGCCATCTAATGCTATTGTTTTTGCCAGAAAAACACACTATCATCCTGATTTTTAAAATGGATACATCTTGTTTTTCACAAGATTAATTAGTAAATCTTAATTTTTGTGTGAAGATACACACAAAATGTGCAAGATGTTAGTGTAGAACAGGATACTGAAGCATAGTTGGTAAATCTGTATTGGTGTTTAAGTGTAAAGTGATCTAATATCACTGATTTTAAAAAAGTTGAAGTAACTAAAATATATAGGAATTTACTCAGACTTGAAATGGCAGCACAAAGTTTATTCTCGAAATGGAATGTTTAAGTACTCTCATTAAATATAATAACACAAAATTGCCGTAAAAATTGCCCCTGTTTCTAGGTGGTGATCTCCACGTATCGTTGATTTGTTTAGTTAATACTAAGTTACTTGATGCATTGAAGTCTCTCTTTCCATGTTACAGGCCTGTTACCACAGTTATTAGGAGTAGCACCAGAGAAGGCCATAAAACTTACTGTAAGTTTGAGAGTGGATCGCTTTTACATTTCTCCACATTTTTATGTCTGACTAATTCCGATTAGAACATTTAGGATTTTTGTTCTTAACGTGTCAGAAACACGGTAGAGTGCATTCCAGGGTTTTTGTCTGATACAAACGCAATTGCAAAAGCACAAAGCAACTGTTTGTATCTCACTTTTGGACGTTACAAGTGGCATACCAGTCACATGCTTACATTTTTTTTTAAAGAATCAGATTGAAAACTCTTACTTCTGAACTTGCTCCAAATGTAACAAGTCTTAGTCTACTTGTTCAGCTCATCTACTTGCTTGTAAGTAGCACAGGCCTTCAGTTTTACTTCTTGGCAAAAAGTAATAAGTATTTATTGGGTTTGGGGGGGCATTGTTTTTGTATCTGCATGTGGTTCCTGTATTTTCAGTTCTAACACTACAAGATATAATATGATCATATAGTGAAGGGCTGATAAGAAAGGAACTGGTTTGCATGCATTTTTTTTTCCTAAATGTTTTGCTTGTGTGGTTTTGTATTTCTTGAATGATTTGAAAGCACTGAAGAATTTCTTGTTATAACCAAATCATAATATATTGCTTATTCACAGAAGCWAATAGTAAGCATTTTAAAAAAAGAAAGGTACTTGGGGCTGTGATTTGGATTAGCATTGAACATTTTGATATTTATTTGGAGCTATATTTAAATTTGCAAATTTAATAAGCATTTCCAAAATCTTAAATGATTTAATCATATTAAATTTCAGATGATGATTTTATTGTTATTTAAGTCAGTGATTGTTATCTATTTGTTTTTTTCAATAATTCCTAATTGGATTCTCTGATGCTTCAAATCTGTTGGAAAGAAAAACATAGTCAGCTTTACAATATTTCATATACAACCTAAGTTTTATTTAATATCTGTTAGCTTGGTAGCTTCATGTCAGGCCCATCATCTGCATGTATTTCAGCTACACAAAAGGTGCAGCTGATGAGCCTTTTCTCCATCCTTTTAATTTATCAGTTTTCATAATTTTTTTTTTTTTTTTTTAAGGTTAATGATTTTGTGAGAGATAAGTTTATGACTAAAGATGGCTCTGTCCCATTGGCTGCAGAAATTCTTGCTGGTGGCTGCGTAAGTATCTTTAATTTCCTTCACATGAGATGTATGAAAGTAGAGTGTGTAAGATTAACTATGTGGACTAAGGCTTCTGTTTAACCACAGATCCAGTGCAAGAGCAGACTCTACTAGAGCATCTCAGTTCTTTCCTAGATAGGCCAGCCGTTCTTGATGAAAGGGTAAATGTTTCTGTGCATTGTGCCTTTTAACTGCTTTATATAATTCTCACAGCTTAAGAGTTTGTTTCCTTAATAAAGAATGTGTCTTTATTAATGTTGGCTGTAGCTTATGGCCTAAACAGGATTCATGCTAACCTTTCCAGAAGTTAATAATTAGTTACTACATTGTGGCACCCACTCTGCCATGTCACTTCTTTCCTGATGTGTTATTGCACCCACTAATTTTCACTTTTTGCAGTGATACTGGCTTTTTGAAATGGCAGAAACTACTCATGCTTCCTTGAGTTCATAGCAGACGTAGGCTGTGTAATGTTAACTCGGTACAAAATGCATTCCTGAATGTAGGCTGTATTTAAAACCCACTAAGTTTTTAAGATTGTTTTCCTTGCACAAGGTAGTATCTTAATGAACAACTGTTATATTACTGGGTAAATGATAATATTTCACATTATGGTCTAGTTCTGTGTGTTCATATTACAGCTTGCTTTATCTGGTGTATTGATTTTGTTCAAGCAAATGTAAATAAGTAAAATGTCTAGTTGTTCAAAGACTAGTGCACTTTATAGATAAAGAACACTGTTTATTTAAACTGGCTTTGATCACTGGGGCAGAGCAATGTTGGTATATTTTCAATCTATCTTTGTTTCTGCTGTCATAAGACAGATGAGGTCACATTTTCAAGCAGCTTCTACCTGTGTTGAAAACTACATTGAACAACAACTTAAAAACAAATAATTGTATCTTAGCCACAGTAGGTGCGGAGATTTGCGCTGTATGTGCTTGCAAAGAGTGTACTACGATTATCTAAGCCTCAGGGTGCAGTGGCTTGATTGCATTGCAGGCTGAGAAGCCCTGGCTTTCTGTAATTCTAGGGAGATGGGGCAGGATTTGGCTGCTGTCTGACTGCTCCTTCTGTTTGATCACTGACCTGTTGTAGACTGCCAGGTAGGATCCCCTTGTTCTGTAACTTTAGGAGCATTCAGTGGAGGAAAAAAAGAAGGGGGGAGGTGGGAGAGAAGAATGTGGGTCTCTAAAGTCCTAAATAAAAAGCATGCTGTAAATGAAGGAGAAATGCAATAAAGTACTTGCAGAGTAAAAAGTATTTGCCCCTTACACTAATAAAACGTCTTATGAACATAGCAGCCACAGAGAACTCAGCAAAATTTTCATTTAAAATATCATTTGATCTGTATTTTTAATTTTACTGACTACTGTGAATTTTTTTTAATGCCGTACAAATAGCACTCTCTACAGAGAGCTGTCATTTGTGAGAATGCTGCAGCAAGCTTCTTGCTAGTAGTTCATTGTAAACTAAGGATCTGCTTTAAGGGATAGGTGGCTTGAGACATATTTTAAACATGCTGTAAATGTTGGATTGTCCCATTTGGTATTTGAAATATAATATTAGCAATGAGATGCTGCATAAAGTTCTAGCAGCAGACGTGCGGTGGCAGAATGCCCTGAGTTTTCTTTTAAGTGGAGTGCTCCGCTTAAGGGCATAGTCTAGTGCCAGGTAGATAGGTTGCAACTTGTCTTTTCTGCAGGTGGTCTTTGTTTTTTGTAATTTTAAACCCAATTCAGACTAGCAACAGAGACTGTCATTACAAGTGGTGCCTAGTTTTGGGGGGAAAGGAGATTAATTTTTCTGTGTTGGTGTAAATATATGCTAAAAATATGAGATGCCAAAGCTATGTTTTTTCCTAAAGCATTGCATTGGCCTAACTTTTTGTTTCAGTTTGAGTCAAAGTGAAACTTCTGATTCCAGTGGAAACAGTAATGAGACTATTGAATCGTTTTGAAAATTTTTAGTCTTGGATTTTACCTCATTTGAAAATGTAGTAATCACTTATGTGGGAGGCAAAGAGCATGATGTGTTAGAGTCTAAAAAAAGGGCAGCCAAGTAAGATGAATTTTATTAAGGAAACCTGCCCTACCACAGTTCCACTCTCCACATCTAGATCTCTGCTGCGATTGTATTACAAACAAAGATGTAAAATTTCCCTTTTTTCTGTGCTTGCATTTCTTTAGAGTGGATTATGCAAGGGCGTGGTGCTGGGACACATGCTAGATTTTCATGTTTTTAACACCAGCCCTCTGAGTACATTACAGCATTAATATCTAAGAAAGGGAGGACCAAGTAGATGCTTGGATGTATTTGGTTGTTTAGTAACACAAAGGGCTTTGAAGGGGTCAGTATCACCTGAGTAGCTCCACTCTGCTGTTCGCCCAAGCATTGCCAGGCGTTGACTTTTAAGTCCCTAAGGAGCTCGCTTTGCATCATAATTACTGAGAATTAGTACACATGGCTGACTTTTGCACTTGCAACTAAAGCTGATTGTTTCATTGAACAAGTCTTTTTCTGTTTTGTAAACTGTTTTCTCTCCTGCAAAAAAGGAAGAAAAACTAGAAAGATCTTTTACTTCATGACCTCACAGCACTTAGTTCAGCTAACAACCTGTTTCATAGTTTTTTAATTATGTGAAGATGAAAGTGATGGGCTGTCTGAGATTTTTTTTCTGAGATCCCCCCCCCCGCCATACAATTAAAAATATAACCTTTATATTTTTATACAGAATCTTAAGGACAGTTGGTATATAAATTACTATACTGGCTCAAAATTTCCATCTTCTCCTCCTTTGTTTGCAAGAAATTTTCCTAGTGACTATGGTATTTGTTACCTATGAAAATATATGTAACTTCGAGATTGCACAGTGCCTGACAGCCACTATGAAATACCGTCTCTGCCTTGTATTTAGAACTCTCATATCTTAATCACTGGATCATGCAATTCCTATATAGTCCTTATCATTATGAGACTAGTAAAAGTCTTCACTTCCAAGACTCTCTGTAATAATACTGTAGAGCTGTGATTTGGTAGGCATCTGTACCACAGATCTGACCTAACCTCCTCGAATGAAAAAGTGCAAAAAAATGTAAGGATTGATTTCTACTAATCCTGTAACTTACCTTCAGGGATAATGGATAAAAAGATGAGTTTGGGTAAGCTATAAGTACTATTTTAAGTCTTTTTTTACACTGGTAATGTTCTTGAAGCAATGTTTTTTCTTTTCTGGTCTTTCAACGTATTTCATATATTAAAGAAAAAAATCAATACTTAAACTGAGATTAGCTGCATGTTTTTCTTAAAGTTCATCCATTTAAAAGATTTTGATAAAAATAATGTGATTTTTTTGATACAATATTAGTGATTACTCTCTTCTTTTGAGTTGTATTAACCAATTAGCATTTACAAAGTGGCATAAATATTATTTGGGGGTTTTGAGATGCTGCCTTTACGACTGTTCTCTTTGGTGAGATGATCATTCTGCTTGTTTCCATCGATAAAACAGTTCCACATTTAATTGAAGCCTTTACATTGTGCCTGGAAGTAACTGTGCAAAGATTCAAAATAAAGAATGATCGTAAAATACAAACAAAATGCTAAGAAAAACGGAAGAAGTATTGTAGTATGACTGAAAAGAAACTGCTATAAAATATACAYGGACTTGTCTGAATTTACTAAAACAATTATCTAGGTAAATCAGAGGCCTAATGTTCTGCAAGAAAGGGGAAAAACATTTTGCTTTGTAACCTTTCCTTCTGTTCTCCCTCCTCTTTCTCAGCATACAGTCTTTTTCCTTCCCAGCTGCTCAGTGTGCGCTCACTATTAGCCAGTTTAAATCATGTAGCACAGTACAGTTACAGACCCCGTACAGATCTGCTTTTATTTAAGTTGTCAAGACAATTTTAGGCATATTTCTAGAGGCTTTATAGAAATCGTAATAAAGTTGAAACACATTGGACTTGCTTGGACAACCTCAGCTCTGCCATGGAACATAAAAATTAGGTATGGTTAAGATGGAGTTCATCTCAGAAGTGTGCAACATCCTGTCCAGAATTAATTTTTATAAAGGAATATGATATGAAATTCCAGATTAAATTTGCCAAACAACCAATCCAGTGCAGATAGTTTAGTATTAAGCTACTTACAACATTTGTTTTATGTTTCAGAGAGTAATAAAGATAAGTCTACATCTGAGCTGCATTTTCTCTGTAGCATTGTAGTGGAGGTAGAGGGTAGATGCACTACAACTCCCACACCCTTCTTAGGTATCTTACTTGCAAAAATCCAGAAGTTTTTAAGTTGCAGGCTAAAGGGAACTGAAAGTGTCATTCTTGTTTTCATTATTCAGAAACTTAAATCTGATAAAATTTTATTTGGCAAGGAAGTCTGAGTTATGGGTAAAATGAAACTCAGCATTATGTATGCCGGGGAAAAAATCATCTCTGTGTGATATCTGAAAAAAATGAACAACTGTATCGTACATAAAAGTTTTGGTCTAGCTTATTGAGATAGTTAGGAAATAATGGTGTTCTTTACGATTACTCATATTAGCTTTGAAGGAAAATGGCATATATTTCTTGAACTCTTAACAGATTTACTTTAAGAGGTCTCTTCTCCCTGCAGTCGGTGAATGTAACTTCCATTACTGTCAAGGGGAGTTCTACATGCATGTTTAAAAGCCCCAAATTCACGTTTCTTGTTTAAGGAAAGATTCAAAAGGTGCCTAATTTTTTTTCTCCATGATTAAAATTAAAGCTGTCTATTTTCTCTTTATATAAAATTTACTTAAATAGATAAATTATTTTGATTTTTAAGTATATTTAATATAATTGATATAGCATAATAGTATAGTATAGCATAAGTAATTAAAGATTTTAAAGTGGAGTTTTCCCCTCTGAAACACTGTGTGTCCTTGAACTGTAGTTATTTTCAACATAGTGGTTCAAACTATCCTTAATCTTTTACTGCAAAAGAGACCAGATAGATTTGAACTTAAATTTGACTTTCCATTTGCAAGGCAGTTGTGTTCCAGCACTGCTCTGTTTTAATTGTCTTCAACTAATTTGCAGCTAATCTGAGTTTTAAGCCTTATACCAAAGTGTAGGAAGGGAACCTACAGTAACATGATAGCCCTTGCAGGAGGTTGTACCAAAGGGTGGGGAAGTTCCTGGTGCAGAGTGCCTGCTTTTCTTTGACCTCACCCCACATTTCCTTGTAGGTTTGGATGTTTTAAAAAATAGTTTGCTGAATCTTTCACCCAGTCATACCTGTTTAAACTGGCCTTTCCTGAAAGCACTAAGAACTTAGAATGTGATTTCACTCTGTTTTGAATTTTCCTTTTGGATAAGTTCATTTACTTTAATTTTTTCCAAGGGTATTTTCCCATAACAAATTAGAGATGCTTTCCCTTTTTCCTTCCTCTCTCCTCTTCCTCTTCACTTCCCTTCTTCCCTCAAAAAAAAAATTTTTTTTTTACATATTGAAAAAGAAAAATAAAAAGGAGAGAGGAACAGGTTTAGGCTGTTATATATCTGATTGTATAACAAAAATGTTGAACTATTAAAAAGGCCATTTTTTCCAACAAACATGCTTAATATTCTTTCCATTTGAAATACATTCAATCTTTTTCTTTACTATTGTATTAGAAACAATGACTGAAAATTATTGTATGATGATATTTTATAGCTTAAAACATATAGTTGGTTTGACAATTATATTTTATTACATATCCGTTTCTCCTATTACTCATTACTGCTTATTTTAAAGGCAGTAAGATATTTTAGCATTTACTAGTACAGGTTCCAAAAAAAAAAAAAGACCCCTCAAACTCAAATCAGGATTTAAAATCTAGTTTTCTGTGAGAAAAAGGAAGATATTTATGATGTCACAGTAATTTATGATGTGACCAAGAAATAATGGGTCATAGTTTTAATGCAGCTACCATACCTTAAGACTTGGAAGGTCTGTAAATCATTAAGTGATTCCACAACTAGTCAAAATAGACAAGTAGAGCAGACAGAGCCAAATGTTAACATATTTGACAGGTCTGTAACTTAATTGCTTTTATAATGCCAATCAAGTAGGCTCCACTTTAATTTTTTGGCTAGGCTTCTGAAGAATTATATTACCTATAAAGTAGAAAATATCGAATCCACAGTTCTAATTTTTTTCCTGTTGCGGAGTTGGTCAGTGCTTGTAAACAAACTGTACTTTAGTTTGTTTCTGTTTAGCCATGTCATTAATAAACTATTGTGCAGAAATTGTCACAACTTGTATCTGTCCTGGAAAGCTGTGTGAAGCAGTAGCAGGAATGTACTTCTGTTCAGACTAATTGCAATTCCATTCATGAGCCCTTTAATGTGAATGTTTAAAAGAGCTTGCTTTGCAGTTTATGTACATGTGGACATTAACAAGGCTTTTCGATTATAGCAGTGTTTGCTGTTTGAGCTATCCAAACGAAAGCCTTAGCCAGACTGAGAGAAGTCTGCTCTCAGAAGACAAGGCAGATTAACTGGGGAAAAACACAGTTCTGCCTGAGCGGCCTGAAAGCTGTTTCTATGCTAGCCTGGTCAGGGGAGTGAAAAGCAAATGATTGAGGGCTCAGGAAATCTCCTCGTGATCTGCAATGAAGGTATTTACTATATGAACTCCCATTGCTAAAGAGCATTATCAGAATCCTGTATAGATAGGACCGCAGACAAGAGAGGACATAAAATAGCACAAGATGGCTTGTCTGAGAACCCAGTCAGACTTGCCCTTGACATACAGTGCCAAATAATTAAGGTTGTCACCTTTGAAATATATAAGAAAAACAGTCACTTTGGACAGATGTCTGTTATTCAGTAGTCTTTCTGGTAACAGGCAAGTCTATCATGAAATTACCTTTGCAGCAGCTCGACAAAATTCATCTTGATGAATCTTGAGCTCTTTTGCCATATAAACTCTAAGAGTTTTAAAGGTAGTTTGAAGCACTGCAGTGGCACTTTGTAAATCTGGCTTCTAAGCCTTGTTTGGTCATAGACTTAGTATGTGATTTTGTGGTAAATCATTTAATAGTTCTGTGCATTAGTTGCCATTTATTGTATATTGAGGATGATAATTCTTGCATCTTTTGAGTGTCTTTTTAATTTAGATTTTTTTAATGACAGGGAACAATCTTTATTTTTTGTCTGTACAACACTCAGTACATTAGGAACCCTGACTTTAATTAAGATGCTAGCAAATGCAGAGGAAAACAAGTTGTATCTGGCAACTGGCAAGGAGTAAGGGCCTGGAACTAAGGAATATGATAACCAGTTGACTAAAAATTTTAGAACTTAACACCTATTTGTCTGTTTGTAAATTGAATGAGTAAAGATGATGCTGTAGATGATTTCTTTTGCAGGTTGATTTGGGATAACTTTGTAACATACTGCATATGTATTTTCATGGTTGCCATTAATTGCCATAATTGCTATCCTTGGATGATATTGTTGGGAAATATTAACACTTTAATAGCAATAGTAACCCTTTTCTTCAGCCATGAACTCTTAAAAGATGCTGTGTGACAAGTTAGATGGGAGGCAGGAGAAAGATCTAGGCTGCCTCTAAATGCTCTTAGCTGAGAACAGGCAAAGAGGTTTTGTAGGAGTCTATAACAGTGGAGGTTAGAGACACTAGGACAGCTGGTGGTTAATTGTCATGAAAGGAGAAGAATCTAGTACTTTTACCTGGGACAGGCTGCTCTGAGACTGTAAAAATGCAGAGAGTTTTCTTCCTGAATAGCAAGCTGTATTCTCTTCAGAAACTACACTGCAGCTTTCAAGTGGAGACTGTAGCAATCCTGTTTAGGAGAGTTGGGTCTGGTATACTCATTTCTTATCTAATCTTATAGGTGCACAAAATGCAGCTACATTAAAAGAATGGGAATTTCTTTAAAAAGAATGCAATTTTTTTAGCATAATGATGGGGGTGAAAATCTGCTTAATTTCCAATAATGTTTATTACAAGGTGATTTGAATGTGTGAAGAAGTAGAAAACATTCTGACTTCTTAAACTGGGATGTTGTTAAGTGGTTGTTATTAAACCATTCTTTTTTTCCACACTAGAGAATGGCTTGTATTTCCCCATGGACAAAAAAATACCTGAACTTTTTCTACTTCTTTCTTCCATTCAGGAAAGTAGTAAAATAGAAGGACTGTGATAGAAAGTACTGTATTACTGTCCAAGGTTATACTGCCATCGAGAGGTGTTGGATGATATCATACCAAGTGTAGAGTTGAAAAACTGCAAAGATGAAAAAACAGATTATTTTTAAAAATCCACATGTATGTGTATACATAGCTAGCTGTCCATATGTTAAAGCACATCGAATATTTTTTAGTAATCCAAATTTCTATAGTTACATGTGTATGAGGAGTTCTTGGAAGATGGATGTATTTCCCTTTGTTTCTTGCTTTACATCAAACAAGACCATAAATGCTTGTGATATTTCAGAAAGGGACTAAGTTGTAATTAGGTCAAATGTTAAATTCTTGCAGAATAGTACAGTTTGTGGGACTTACATACAGATACTGCATAGACAATTATTTGTATGTATTCCTATAAATAAGTCAAAATTACAGTTTTTATTTTAACAACATTATAATAACTGAAAAGTAATAGGTTTTTTTGTTGTTTTTTTTTTTCCCAGTCAGATCATTAGTTACTTTAAAACAACTGATTGAAAGCGCTGAAATGGAATTCAGAGTTGAGAGTGATCAAGTTTTTAACTTCAATGTAGAAAAATTGGCATTACTGGGAAGAATCAATTGGTAAAACAGTTGGTGAAATTTATCCTGGAATGATTTTTGTGACACTTAGTAGAGGAAATATTTAAGCTTGAGCAAGTTGAGCTTAAACTGTGTTTGTTCTGGCCAAAAAGCAGTTTAAAAATTCTAACCTTTGGGAGCATATTTTAAAATGAGATGCACTTTTAACTGCAAAAGTTACCAAATTAGGAGAAGTTAACATTGTTAAGCTTCTTTGCCAAGCAAAATGAACAGGCTGATGAGGTTTTTGTCTGTTTTCCATAATAGTTCATACAAGCAGCTTGAAGGGATTGGGGCGGGGGGTGAGCGGGAAGATTAATGAGATTTCTTTCATTGTATTTCATTCCGTTTGTAAAAACTTGGAAAGAGCACAGCAGCGATGGTGGTGTGGCTCAAGGTGCTGCTTTAGCGATCAGGGTGTCTGCAGACTGTTACTAGTTGTGTGTGTGCGAGCCAGGGACACACATACCCTGGGCGTACATTTAACCGCTTTACCTCAGATCCCCTTCTTGTAAAACTAGCGTGATCATACTTTCCTCACAGGAGCGCTGGGAGGAGGAAATACCATCAATATTTATGAGACGCTTGCCTCCTATGGGGCTGAGTAGCACAGGAGGAGTTTCCAGGGCTGGGCAAGCAAGAAATGATTTCATCGGAGGGTGTAGCAGCCGTCTCTGGGTTTGCTTCCCCACCATTTTGGGAGTAAGGAGGAGCAGTTACCTATGTGGGTAGTTAAATAAGAGGGTGATAAATGCTCCCTGCCAGGCGACTGTTCTTGTTACCATTAGAGCAGCCCCTGCGCTGGCTGATGCCAAACCAGCCCGAGGTTCCYGAGCGGCGTCTGCAGCTGGCAGAAGGCCTCCTGCCGAGAGGTCGGGTCGCGTGGCGTCCGCCTCGTGCCTTCGCTTGCTCTTCCTTTGATTCCTGGAGTCTCTCTTTGATCAAATTCAGAGCACGACTGAGGTGGTTCTGGGAGCTTGGGCCTCGTACCTGGGCGGTTTCGTGGACAGACTTCGCTGGAAATTTCCAGCGGCTTTCCTAAGACTTCTGTTGTGGGTGGCAAAACCAGTAGTCATCACGTTAGTTGCTTTGGTCTTCTTAGTGATGCCTGGTGAATCCAGGTCGTGGCGTTTTAAAGCATTGAGTGCAGCGACCCTGATTGCGTGAGGTGGGTAAGGAATAGCATCCCCGTTTTTCAAACAGCAAACTGAAGCAGAAGTCGGCATGATTTTCCCAGAGCCACAGGCAGGTGATGCTGCCAGTATCTCACACAGCCAGGTTGCGCATACAAACACAAACATTTAGATGTGCTAGCATTTTAAGCGTTTCCCATTTGACTGAATTCATAAATTACTGGCCTTTATTTTCCTTTAAAATCAGATATACCTTTCTAGATCCTTTCTCTAAATACGGCATTTACACTTACAAATGTTTTTATAGATTTGTAAATTACTCAGTGTTTTGGTGCATTAATAATCACAAACTGAACTTCAGTTTTGTTGTCATCTTTTGAATTTTGATATAGTTTTCCCATAGTGAAAATTAAAGGAACAGTTCCCGTGGAGTCATGGCACAATGAACTGTAAGATGATCATACTGAGAGAAAATAGTTTATTTGCGCTAATGTAGATCAGCTGATAGGAGTTTTTAAATAGTGTGTTTTAGAGGAGAGCTGTGGTATAGCAAACTCACAAATGAATATTATCACCTCGCATTGGGATTTTATCCTTTTAAGAAGAAAAAATGTATAATGGCATGTGGGAACACTTAATATTTGTAATACATAGACCAAAATGTTTATTACATAGGAATTTATAATTCACCATAAAGAGCTTTCCAAGATTTTTTCATTTTGAAGCTTTACAAGATGAGTAGACAAGTAAAAGAAACCATCTCACTTCTTTGTTTTGAAGACTTATTTGCTTAATATGTTTCTTTTTAAGTGCAAAACTGAAGTCAACAATGTGCCAAATAATTTATCATTCTAATTTCTGATGGCAAGAAGAATAGCATTTTTATATGTACCAGGATTCTGGTTTGGTAAATGCAGTTAAATTAAATTATGCCAATTTGAAAGTCAAAACCAGTTGAGTTGCACAAGAGCATGCTTTTTCTGGTCAAAATAGGAAACATTTGGGATATTTTGGGGGTTATGTAAAGACTTTAATTTGTAACCACACTGTGTATGCACAGTCTAAGTGGTAGGCAAGAATAGTTGGTCGTGTGATTGCTGTTTCTTCAGCACATTATTTAAACCATATTACTGTGCATATCTTTTTATTTTGAATGATAGTTAATCTGAACTACGATTAACTCTTTTAACATTTTTATAATTTGAAAAAGACGTGCACATAGCATTTACATACTAGAGATGGCTAGATGTAAATGCTTTTAAATACAGTTTATTTCATTTTAGTCATTACCTTCTAGAAAAAAAAAAGTACTTGTTTTGTTGGGGGGGGGGGTGCCCTTTACATAGTTTGTGATGTTAGAGCCTGGAAAAGAGCATAGCTCTTGGGCCATATAATTCAGAACTTAAGAAAAGTTGGAATGACACTCTGTTGAATTTTGGCCAGATGGAGTTTGAATGAATATTATTTGAATACACTTAAGTTATGTCACGCAATTGCTTTTTCATTTTAAAATTTTAATACAGGATCTGTCAGTATAGCAAAAAGGTTATGCCCTACATTTCATATTGCAAATGAGATGTACTTTACTATGAGTAGTGGAGAGTATGATATACTTGCCACCAGTGTGATTTAAATCTTACTAAATTTTGAAATCAGCTGAGTGACATCTTGCAAACAAACAGCCACTGAAATTTTTAAATCATTTAGAATTCCTGATTAATGGAGTCCTTCAGTTTGTAGACCTTCATTTTCTTTATTACCTGGTGCACAAATAATGATGTGGAGCTCAGACCGTCAAATCCAACTGCATGTAATGACACTGAAACTAGTAGTGCAGCACGGCTTTAAAGAAGCAAAAGATATCTGCAGTTCTGGTCTTTGGAATCCATGTGTTCTTGTTTTATGAACTCATGCCAAAATTGAAAAAGTTCCTGCCAAACTCTTACTCTTCAGTAGTATGTTTTCGCTTTCTAAGTACTGGCATGCAGATCTCAGTTTCTTTACTTAGCTACTAATTCTTCCTTTCATTTTATGACTTGCTTTACAATGTTCTTGGCTTGGCAGTATTGCAAAAATTGGTGTTGGTGAATGTATTCTTGCAGCAAGAATTGAGCTAATGTATGTTTGATGAACTGCAGTGTCACTGGCTGACCTGCTTCCTCTCTGTTTCCTGACCATTCATCTCGTGTAGGGTGGGTTTCTACCTTGTGAACTGCAGTTTATTGACTGCTACTAAAACTCATGTCTGCTAATAGCTTAACTGACTGCAGCAGGATTAAAAATGTCTTCTGTTGAATATAACAGGATGAATGTTGTAAATAATTTAATGGATTAACATATTGTCTTCCACTTTTAATTTCAGGCTGGAGGTTCTCAAGTGATCTTTACCAACCCACTAGAAATTGTCAAGATTCGATTACAGGTGGCTGGAGAAATTACTACTGGTCCACGAGTTAGTGCCCTCACTGTCTTACGGGACTTGGGCTTCTTTGGTCTCTACAAGGTAACTTTTTCTATGTATACATGAATTAAAAGCCAATTGTGAATATTTCAAATCAAAAGATTTCATTTTGAGTAGAGTCATTTCATTGTTCTCACAAACCTTCATAATGCAGAAACAATGGCATATATATATATATATTTTTGGTTCTTCATTGTTATGAGATATTATATCTTCATTCTTCATTTCTAATTAAAGGAAGTTACTGTTTGTCTTCTGGTTGTGTTTTTAAGCATGTGGTACTTTTGGATCTCATTAGAATGTCTGTTATCACTTCAGCAGGTCTGGATGTAAGTATTGTTCATTGAGGATTAGTCTGTGATTCCTAACATTCTACCTGTTGAAAAAATAAACTTATTTTCATGACAGAGAGCCCACAGTTTTGGAGCTGTACTCTTGTTCTTCTGTGTTTCATACAGCAGCTTTTCCAGATGTCATTGTTAATCTGGGGATGGGAATTAATTGCAGCGCAATAACTAGTGAAGAAATACAGACAGTGGGAGCCCAGCATAAAAATAAACCTCTAAAGCAAGCTTGCCCTTGCTAGTTTAGAAGAGCGTTGCCACAAATACTATTGAGAATAGCCACTTTTATGAGTGCACACTACAAACTCCGCACTTCTGCTTTCTCCATTATTGCCCTCGCATACATACATAAATACATACCTATAAATAAAGCTATGTTAGACTGAATTAGATATGGAGGAGTATGAAATGTCTAGAATACTTTGAGATAGCCATTACGCACAGTATTGAAACAAGAACCGTAACAAATGCCATATACTGCAGAGCATCATGTGGTGTTTCTTCAGATTCTACAACCCACTCTACAGGAGAAAGCTTTCATATGTCCATTTGTCTCAGTATTTCTAGCGTAGCAGGCAGTATTCCTGTTTTTATTTACAGAAGTGCAACTGTAAACTGAAATAAAAGATGCTGTACAAATACCAAATAAGCCCCATCCCTCTGCCCACAATGTTTAAATTTCAACTTCATTTTTAAGCATACAGTCCTTTTAAATTGTTCTGTTAACATCACAAAGAGGAAACCTGCCCATGAGTAGATGTATGTATGTTTTGGCCTGGAGAGAAGTAGCAGGTCTGAATAGGATTTAATAGGGAGTTGTTTTTCCCTTTAAATTGACTTGCTAATTTTTTAGGTGTTTTACTGAAGGTGATGCTATTGTATAAACTCCTAGTAAATGACATTATGGTGTTGATCAGAGCAGGCATTTACAACTGAAAACATAGATATGGTAAACATACTGCATCCCTGAGGCTGCACAGGAATGGAGGGCAGCTATTGACTTTTACTTGAACTAGTAAAAATAAAACATAAAATGAAAAAAAATGATGGACTAGTTGACTAAAGTAGCATTTATTAGATACCTTTTTCCTGAATACTCCATATTAGTTGATGAGCAGAGTTTGCTGTATTCTTATGTTTTTAAATGGCATTTGTGTCTTAGGTCATAAAAATGACTTACTTCTGTTTTTTAGAATAGGTACTTGGGAATATTTGCCAGGAATATGCCTTCTTCTGAACAAGAGCTAGTCAGAGCACTGCTTTGCATTGAAACAGACACTGTTATTAGTCACAAGCTAACACAGTTTCATTGATTCATTCACTAAGTCCATTTACTTCCACAGAAAGAAAGTCACAGAAGAGGGTTTTTTTTACACTTTTGCTGTCTTTGTTCCACTGTCTCTCCCTGCTCCTTGTGTTCATGTCCTTTTGTACATCCAATTCATTGCCTATGAAAACTTGTCTAATTTGACAAAACTAGAGAACTTAAACTGGCAATCAGTCATCCGCCAAACAGAGTTCATGCATACCATAAAACTTGTGTCCGAGTGTACCCTTAGTCTGTGCTAGCTCTGTCCTTGGACAGGTTTGCGCTGTTGTTCCCCCAAAGCTTTGGCACTGGAGCCAAAAAAAAGTCAATCTTGTCTGCCACTCTCCCTTGTGCCAGCATGAGCATTAGTGCAGCCACAGGATGATCCAAAATAGGAAGCTAATTAAAACTGAAGTCTCCACCTTACAGCTTAGGTTAATTTTAACCCAGATCAACTCACTCTGTAGCTTCTCAAAATGTTCGTGCCCATGCGAAAGGTGGAGCGGCATCATGGCATGGACATCATTCTGTGTTGGTGAAGTTTTATACTACCTTCGCATGTTCGTGGAACAACAGTGTTAGTGGCAAAAATAGTCCTCTTCTGAATGCTTTTCATGAAGCTGGCAGCACTAGTGAGGCTAGGCAGAGATTAATAATTCATTGCATGTAAGTCACCAGCCTCAGAAAGCACTGCCTAGAGGGATCAATGGTCTAAATGGATTTCAGCCTGAAAGTAGTTTCGGAAGGGCCTATGTCCTTTGCTGGTGCTTCTAGCAAATGAGTTTAGTGAATATCAAATAATAATAAATGGTCTAATAATAAGAATTAAAGTATCTGGATAAATTTGGAATGCCTGCACACTTAACTAGTCAAATTAGCTTTAAAACTGTAAACAGAAATTAGAGTTTTTAATCTATCTCAGTATTTTTCATGCTATTCACTCTAACCTGAGCAGAACTTTCATTTGTATCTTGAAGTGTTCATTTTAGCTTTGTCATTTGTATCCTTGTTAAGATGCCCTCAAGCCCTGAATGTATTTTAGTAGATCTAAGTAACACTCCATAGCACTGCAAAAGAACCAGAACAGATAGTTGTTTGAGAAAATAGTTTTATTTGTGACTCTTGAAGTATTTTAATGGTTTGTCATTGGCTTGATGGGCCTTCATGTAAATATTTCACCCATTTAGGCACTGGTTTGGCACTGGTTAAGCATTTGGTGATGATTTAGATATGGTTAATTCATTTTCTTTTGCAAGTGTTGAAAGCAAAATTCTAGCCTTTTTATTTCAGGGTTTTTCATTTGAAATTGATTTTTTTTCTTTAAATTTTTTAAAAATATTTTTAACCATCCAAACTTTAAATGTAATATTTTGTTTCATAGTTGATAACAAATTTCTTTATTTTCTTTTTTTTCTGTTTGATATGGCCTGAATTATTTTCTATGGGTTTTTTTTCTTTCTTTCTTTTTTTTTTTTTTCTTTCTGCGAAAACAAGTTGATTGCCATTTTCTGCAGCAGTTTCCACCACAGCTCAGTATCTGGACATCAGAGAGTGACCACCCAAATAATTCACTTCTGGTGTTTGGATTGGTGGAGAGCAAGTGCCTGTAGCGCCATGTCCCTGACAAAAGTTGAAGATGAAAACTGTCTAGATGAGGCCAGAGAGAATGGGACAGCATGAGAAGCTGAGGCAAGAAAAGTGCAGTTGTCCACTTTGCAAAGAGACAGGATCCTTCTCTGTTGCTTGCAAAATTTCCTTAAAGGTCTTGCTTTGAGGTGGGAAGGAATTCCCTAACCCTTCTAACCTAACAGTTGTCTGGTGAAATCCACAGAGAGCAAAGATATTGATTTCTCTCTAATGCCAACAGCGGAGAAAATAGACTTGTCATAGGGATGGAATAAATGGAGGGATATCCCATACTTAATAGGAAGATGGGCCTCAAACTSTGGTGTTAAGTTGAAACTAATATTACCATAATGACACTTCCTCAAAATAGAAGCATGGATATTTTTAAGCAGTTGTTTTTTGTGATGAAAGAGAACCTGCCTAGAACTTCCCAGTCAACTTGCCAGTCAGTCTGTAAGTTCATAAGAGAGCTGAAGGGTTTGGATGGCTTGTCAATGTGAGTTACTTCTGCGCTGATAAGTTACAAACCTCTTAAGTCAGGAGTGGTCACCCAGTGTGCTGCACTCCGACTTTTCTGTTTCTCTCGCTCTGCCGTGGTGCAGTTTTGTTTACCACACTGCAAGGTTGGCAGGGAAAATTCTACATTCCTTATTCAGAAATAAAACTTCTTGAAAGCCGCTCTGACCACAAAAGATCAATCCTGCATGCACTGCTTAGTCTCTATGAATCTTTTATGCTGGATTTCAGGAGAAAATCTGTTAGAGTCCTATATAGTAATCATCGTGGAAGAATGTACTTTTATTACTTATAACTGCAGCCAGAAGATGCAAAGAAATATATATGTCAAACCTAGTCTCATAAGACAAATTCCTGTATGTCTTAACAAGATCTCCTGCTTGTTGTTTAAATTTATATATTTTGTATTAATTTCTAACTGTGAAATGCTTGCTGTGGATTTTAAAATAAAACACCTGCACATCCCTGATACAGATAATTTCAGTGTTCCTCACTCGTATTAACAGAAAAAACAATGCACAAACAAATTTCAAGTCTCGCATCAACAAATTAACACAGAAAATGTTACGTAAACCCTTTCTGCATCAGCTGGGTGAATCATATATTGTTTTTGATTGTAATTATCCCAGTATTTTACTGTCCAAATGAAAAACCACTGCTGATCATTGAGAAGCTGGGTTACATGGGTTTTGTTGCCCCTCTATAGGTTAATATTCTTCCAGGCCATTCATTGGCATGTTAACGTGACACTCTACTATGATAGTGACACAAAATAATTCACATTAGTACTCTGTGGAGATCTTGCTCTGTCCATTGCCTCTTACCCTTCTATGGTGCAACACCAAGAATTGTTTTTCCTGTACCCTCATGTGCCATGTGCTCCCCTAACAATCTTGGTGGCCCTGCACTGGACTCGCTGCAGTGTGGCAGTGTCTTTCTTGTACTGGGGAGCCCAGATGTGGACACAGTGCTCCAGATGTGGTCTCACCAGGGCTGAATGGAAATAATCAGTTCCCTAACAGTCTTGCTAAGACAGCCCAGGATGTGGCTGGCCTTCTTCACTGCAAAGACCCACTGCTGACCTATGCTCCGCTTGGCCACTGGCACCACCAGAACTTTTTCTGCAAAGCTGCTTTCTGGGCACTTAGCCCCAGCCTATCCTGCTGCATGCGGTTATTCCAGCCCAGATGCAGGGCTTGCATTTGTTGTTCTGAACTTTGTGATGTTCCTGTCAGCCCATTTCTCCATCCTGTCAGGGTCCCTCTGAATAGCAGCCTTGCTCTCCAGCACATTAACTACCTCCCCAGTTGAATATCATCCACTAATCTGCTGAAAGTGCTGCCCATATTCCACCAATTTAACTACTGGGACACAGTCTCAAAGGCCTTGCTAAAGTCAAGATATACAACATCCACTGCTTTCCTTTATCCACAAGCCTGGCAATCAGATTGGTCAGGCACAATTTGGTAAATCTATGCTGGTTGTTGCCAGTTTCCCTCTTGGCCTTCATGTGCTTGGAAATGGCTTCCAGGAGCATTTACTCCATAAACCTGCTAYGGACTGAGGTGTTTTTGACCAGCTTTTAGTCTCCCAGATCTTCCTTCTTGTTCTTCTTCAAGATGGGTGTGATGTTTGTCTTTTTCCAGTCATCAGAAACCCCCTGATTGACTTGACCTTTTGAAGATAATAGCAGCTTCACAGCAGCATCAACACCCTTGGAGGTATGTCACCTGGTCCCACAGATTATATACGTCCAGATGGATTAAGAGCTCTGACTTCCTCTACTGTAGGTAATGCTGCACTCCTGCAGACTTTTCTGGTAGGCTCATGGACCTGAAAGGCTTGAGGCAGAGGCAAAGAAGTAATTTCTCTGTCTTTTCCATGTCCTTTGCCGGTAGGTCCTCTGCTTCATTACAGAAGCCCTTCTTGCTTCCCTTCGCATCACTCCCTAAATCCAACTCCAGCTGAGCTTTGGCTTTCCTGACTCCATCTCTGCTTCCTTGATACTTTTTGCATTTGATCTCAAACATGAGTTCCCTGTTTTTCCATGCTGGCTTTCTGCCACGATTGCTCAACTTTCTGCACAATGGAATGGACTGTCCTTGTAGTTTGAGGAGGTTGTCCTTGAAGATCAGTATTGGTGTACCTTTGTAACTCTCAGCATTTTAATTTGGAGAGGAAATGCTATCACAGTGCGTAGAGGTTCTGATCAGGTAATTTAGATCCCTTCTCTTCTCCTCTTCTCCCTTCACCACTAAAGAATTTTCCAGACCACAAGGAAATTTTTCTCCCTTCAACTAAATGTCCATCATAGTAAATATAACAATTTAAAGTCAAAGCTGCCTTCCAGACTCACTCTGCCTTCACTGGATGTTAAGATACTATCAATTTGGATGATATGTGGCTTAGAATTAAAAGAAGATGTAAGTTAACTTCAGCAATAAGAAGTTCTGACAAAAAGCTTATTAGGGTAACTGCTGCATTGAACCCCTGTTCTTTAAAGCTAGAAAACAAGGGTTTTTTTCTGCCCTTGTCTAAACTTCTGGAATATTTGTGTAAATAAGTATTTTAGGACATTGTCCTCCTCAAAACTCAGCTGCTTCTTTGTGGAGGCACGTTGCAGCACTTATGCTGAAGTTAGTTTGTTTCCTCTATTTGTCTTCTTTCTGCCAGTAATTGTTGCTGTGAAAGCATTAGGGCATGGAAGCTTACAACTAGTAAATTCTTCTTTAACTACAGATATTCTGTAGATGTAGCTGTAGATGACAGCTATTCTTAAAAATATGAAGAGACAATATATCCCAGTCAGGGAGGGTATCATTTAATCCAACTCAAAATGTCATTTATGTTGGCAGAAGTGAGAAAGATGCATTTCTGGTTCTCAGTAGTTGTAATAGTTTTTATTTAATTTCTGGTCACAAAAGAATACTGAAATGATTGTACAAGATCAGCTAATATATTTTCTGTCTTCTGCCTATCTTATACAGTAATAGGCATAAAGTCCTGTTAAAGACAGTTTAATTTATATTCTGTTGGTTTCCAAAGATACCTTTAACATATACATTTAAATACATGTTATAAGTGTACCTGCTTATTTTGTACATCACAGAAACTCATATGCGTATAATATTTAACATGAAATGTTTAATAAAGTATTATTCCTTTTAAAAATAATCATTCTGGACAGTGTTTTACAGCATAACAGGCAGTGCCACTCAGTAATTTTACACAACTGATCCAGAGAAGATGGTAAATAATACGGTAATAAAAGATTCTTGGAGGAAATGATGCATTGGTTGTGGTCATGTTTATGATCACAATTACTAGAAGGTATTTAGCTCAGATTCATGCTTTGGCTGATACTGCCAACAAAGCTTGCATTTCCAAAGCTAGTCAGAAAAGCTTCCAAAAATCTGTTCTTAAAAAAAAAAATTTTTTTTGACCACTTCATAGACTGATTTCTGGTGTGCTGACGTGGAAAGTGTAATCTCAATTGACAGGATGTGTACCAAGCTCCCACCTGATAGCTTTTGGTAATAGTAAAGGTATTTCATGTCTTCAAGTTGTGGGTTTACAACAGAGTACTAAACGTACTAAACAGAGTAGTGAAAGTTTTGAGTTATATTAATTTGCATTCATCATGTGTATTTGTGAATGTGTTCTCATACGCGAATACACACAATTCAAAAAGTTGCATTGAAAATAACCAGAAAAGCCCTTCCATCTAAGAAGTGCAATAATTTGTGTATGTAAACTCAATCTGAATTGCTGGCACAGCATTTGAAAAGTGTTTTATTTATCTAACTTGATATGCTAAATCAGTTTTATATATTGAGTGGTATAAATATGTGTGAGTAAAAACCTATAGCAGCTTTTAAGGCAGTGTCATTTTACAGTAGAAAAAATTACAGCCCCTGAAAGCAAATGCCAGTAATATTTGACTGACTGTTTCCAAAACTCTTAGGTGCTGTTAGAGCTCTGATTCCAAAGGGTTAAGTCTGTAGCAAAACCCAAGAAGAATGCAAAATGATCAAGAAATGACATGCTGCCTATTGTTTGTAGCTATAGGATCAAAATAACAATTATACATGCCAAATAAATTCTAAACCTGTAAAGGAGAAAAAGAGGGGGTGGCTGTAAGTACAGGTGCCAGAAGCATTAAATAACCCTCTCAGACAAGGTGCACCACTGTTGTCTTGAATACTGCTAGGTCCCCCCAGTCTGGCATTTTTCCCCCTGCACTAGACAATGTGCATTCACTGCAGGAGACTAGGTTAAGCCCGCGTCTCCCAGACCTGCCGGCTCCTTGTGCCCAGCCCGACACAGAGGTGCCTTTGTCAGTATAATTACCCTCCCCTTGTAGTAGAAATAGTTTGTTTAGAGCCTTATTTGCAGGTAGAGCTGGTATAAGCAGGAATTAGCATGCTAAAGAACCTGCCCCAGCACTGACTCGGGCTTATTTATCAGAATCTTTCGACAATCAGGGATTTTTTTTTTCCCTCCATTGGTTTATTCAGTGAGATACTATCCAAGATTAAGAGCTTTAAGGTTATTAAAGAGATTGAAGATGGGAGCCAACTGGCTGTTATATTAGGCAGGCGCATGTCATGGTGTGTAGGATCTCCCAACAATTTCATGCCTGGCAGGTCTGCACCATGGCTGCCAGAATAAACTCGGGCAGATGATCCTTGCAGCTTTCTGGGGATTGATTAAAACTCCTTTTGGCTTTCAGGACGTTGCCCACATCAAAAAGGTGCGAGAAGTAAAATAAATGTTTCTTTTGCTTTTCAAGATACTGTGGCCAATCTCCCTAAGCCTTYCTAATTGGCCTAGGCTGGTTGCGGATGATTAACTTGAAGTTAAATGAGGCCTGCTTTTAAACATGCTTTCCCAGACTTTAAACAGAATGATGAGGGGAAACTTTAGACTGTTGTGATATTGGAACAGAGCCAAACTGGGTTATTATTAAAGTGGATCCAAGTTTGGATCCAACTTTTGTTTACCCTTAGCCAACTTAGTTCAGGGACATCCTCTCTCTCTGTGTACSTGAATGTACATTATTAGTGATATTAACTGCTATTTCTGTCTTGTGAAAAAGTCCTATAATGAAGAAGAGGAATATTAGCAGTTCAGGTTGAGTTAAGAGTTGCTTGCAGTTGGAGTTTATCGATTTCCATAAGTTATTTTAACTATGAAGAGATATTTCAGAGTATGAAAAAAATGCAGAGGAAAAGCATGCACAGTGTTTTAATGACAACATTGCAAAGAAAATAAAAGTAATGTGCCCTGAGGGCAAAGGCAGTGTGGGGATTTGCTCTGAGGAAAAGTACGCTCTAAAAATAAATCTTTAAAGAAACCATGTTAGTCTGTGAATGTTTCAGGAGTAAATTTCAATTTTTTTTCTATGAGGTAAATATAGCACTGACATTTGATCATTAAAAAGTTGTTTTTTTCATACAGAACTTGGTAAACCCCCAGTCTTTCTTTTTATGTGCAGATTAAAGGTACACTGTAAACCAAGGCTTCTGTTGCAGCATGAGAGGCCAGAATTCTTGTGTATATGTAGAATACAAAAGATGCACCTTCTTTATACATTAAAGGTAAAGCGTATGGCCTTTGCAGGTAATTTTGAGAGGAGAATCTAGCCCAGTGTTCATTTTGTTCCGTGGCTGATAACTCCAGTCAGCACAGCTGAGCAGTGGAGCGGTTGCATGACTGCAATGTTTTGAGTACCTTTCTGGCATTTTGTTTAAGAACTAAAAGCTCTTTAGTATATCTAAGAAAAGCAAAACAAGAAGCAGGGACTGTGAGCATAAATCAGACAGCTTCAACTGAGAAAAAAGGCAAACTTTCTTAACAGCAAAAATAATTAACCATCGGAAGGAACTGTCAGGGGAAATGGTGAATTCTCAATTTGAGAATGTCAAGAAATAAGTTGAGAAAGTTTTCTAGAAAGAGACTGGTATTTGAGCGGAGCATATTGTACTTGCTACCCTAGGTAACAGAGTAAAATGTAATGGTCTGTGATATATGGAAGGTCTGATTAGAAGATCTAATGGCTGTTTTTAAACATAAATTTTATTTTCTCAGAGGCATTCTCTGACTGCAAATCACACTTATTAGCATCTTCTGTAAACTAGCTTGCAGGAATTGATCTTACTACATCCTGCTCGCCAGCCTGTGCCTTGCCTCACTGAAATGTGCTTTTTCGGTTCTTCAGACACCTTGGAACTCTTGCATGTTTGCTTGAGAAACAGCATCCAGCGTGCATAAGCACTATATTTGCATTACTATTACAGGACAAGCTAACTTACAGATATGTTCAGACATATCATTAGATTTAACTAAATTCAGTGAATATTAGCGCATCATCTGGGGAATATCTGGCACTGAGCCATTCCATGGTAGAACAGTATACAAGAGAAGTACAGGAATAAAGGCACCTCCAGGAGAGCAAGCAGGTTCAGTGCAACTCCACTCCCTGCCTCAAAGAGAGGAGGATTAGCCTTGTCCCAGAACCATTCCTTTCTCAAGCTCAAAAATCGTTACCCTTGCTGTGTCTTCCTGCCAATCTCAGTCCTGGTGTATTTGGACTCTGGTGTTTGCTGAATCTCCACATTGAGGAAAGGCAGATTGCAAGTCCCTCTTGGGACTTGGAACTTGGCTATTATTTGGTATTTTATTTTTGTTGACCTCCTGTAGTGTCTTTTTGCTTTTCACCTTGCTTGAAAAACAGTTGAGATTGCTTGCTACTACCCCAAGACTTTTCTTGCCTATTTGCCACCACCCTCTTAGGTTTGAAATCAGCTGTATTGTCTGTAACTTCATTGACTGTTTATACCACTTACGCAGACTGATAGCAAGGCGAATTTAACAGTAAGAGCTGAAATTTATTTGAAAACAAACTCCTTCCCACATCATTTGTACTTTAAAAACAAGTAAATCATTCTGTTACTATTCTGTTAACGCAAAAGAATTGGTATTGCGGGCATATTCTCTTTTGCTCTTTCCCTCAGTACATGTTGGATTATCAAGCACATTGTCTGTATAGATGTATGAACTAGGCACTGTTTATTTCCATAAAGCATTTATTGTAAGTGGGAGTGAGAAGGGACAGACCTGTCCTGTGACTCTGTCTTCTTCACACATATCATAAACTTCTTGCACAGCTGCATGGCTAAAATGTCAGCTATTTACAATTCTGCAAAAGTGTTATCAGAGCTTACGCCAACACATGACATTTTCTCTACTACCAGCAAATAACTACAGTGTTAGGGATTGAGGGAGAACAAGTAGACAAGATAAATACAGTGACAGAACTTATTGAACCAAGAAACAATACACACGCTCCTCAGCAGACTGAAATACGTGTCCCTCTCAAAATTTTGAGAGGAGAAATTACTTTTTCTATAAGCCCTTTGCAACAAAAGAAAAAAATATGATGTTGCCTTCTTCTCTGATGTTCATAGTTCATGATGTTAAATCTGTTCAGTCTCAAGACTTGTTCTCTTTGCTTAACACAGGGTGCTAAGGCATGTTTTCTGCGTGACATCCCTTTCTCTGCCATTTACTTCCCCTGTTATGCTCATTTGAAATCTTCTTTTGCAAATGAAGATGGGAGGATTAGCCCTGGATATTTGCTGTTGGCTGGATCAATAGCTGGTAAGTGCCCAAATTTCTTCTAGCGTGCCATTACATTGCACCTGCAGCACAGTAGCTATGACTGTGAGAACTTGTGAAAAGCTTGGAAGAATCATACGTATTTTGCAACCTTGTGCCCAAATAACAGAAAGTTCCATGCCTGTGCTGTAGAAATGAGCTGATATGAAAGATACTGTAAGTTCCTGGTGTATTCATAAGGTTCAAGAGGAAAAGGGAAAGGAAAGATTTAAGTTCTGATGTTTTGTCATCACATATCAGCTTTCCTTATGAAGTCACTTATGAAGTGCTGTTCTCTTCGCTCTCGCTTTGGTTGGCTGACTGGCAAAGTTTTGTTGAAATGGTTTATAAATAAAATCACTGCATTCTTGAAGTTCTTTATGATCAAAGGAATCTTGGATTTTGGTATATGGCACCCAAAAGCCGTGCTAGCAATACAGCTCTCTGAACACACTGTGAGCAGATGCTGACAAAATGATAAAAACTGCTTACTACTGACAGTATCCCATACAGTTACTTGGCTTCATGAGGTTTTTCCTTGGATTTTGCCTTTATCAATTTTTTTGTATTAAACAAAACAGAAACAGATTTAGATGCAGGCTTTCGCTGAATATTTTTAAAGTAGAAGAGACAATGTAAAAATAAAGTTGAACCCATGATTATGACAAATGGTAGAAATGTAAAGGGCTCGGGACAGGTTTGCTCTGTTCTGTGCAGAATGAAAAGGTGCATATGCTGTGTTTTGTTGGAAGTCAGTCTGGGAAGGAATCATCGACTTGAATTGTAGTGTCTTGCCTACTGTGATAAGGACTTGGCACAGAAGAAAGCAAATGGTGTGACTAGTTGTCTCATGTACTATAAGTTGTTGATGCCTAGCATATTCAGATATGAAAGAGGTGCTGAATGGAGCACTTGTTTGTTTTAGTCTGCTACAAAGTGGGTAGGACAACCAGATAGTGCTTACATTTTCATGGATGCATTTAAGTGTGTCAGAACCAAAAGGAGAAGATGGTGATACACTTTGTAGCCTGAATTTGCCTTTGTGCCTGCTGCTTAGTCTGTCCGTGGTATGGAGCCCCAGCTGGTAGCTGCCTTGCAGAGAGGGCACCTCAAGAGTCCTTTTCCTGCTATGACCAAGGTTCACAAGTTCCCTTCAGGGAGCAAATGGACCTGAAAGTGCCTGCAGCAGGACTACTGGGAGAGTGTGTAACAGGCAGGAGAGCTCCCATCAACTTTCACAAAGCAGGTATTTTCATCGTGTTAATCAGGAGCTATTCAACCTCTGAGCTGCACCAACCTTTCTCTTCCGGTGCAGCTGGTAAGTTATGTGAACTGTTGTGACCTGCTGAGGTAGAAAAGTGATAGAGAGGCATGAATCCAGTATAGACAGGTAGTTTAGCTGTGTTTTCCTATTTGATTTTAGGTGTTCTTCTCTCTGGGGAAACTCTCGTTAGTCAGAATTATGCATGGGATTGTGTCTCCTGAAGAGCATGGACCTTTTATACCAAGCATGTGGGTGTATCTGGATTTCACATATAGCTAAAGCTTGCATGTGCAGATCAGGTAGTCTATCTTGTTGAAGCATGTAGCTTCAGGTCTTTGTGTTTGCTCTGTATGCACAAGCTCATAGTCCAGAGGAATAGACCTGACACTAGGAAAATCAGCTTAAAAAAACCCTTGTCCTCTCCCCTCCACCCCCCATCCCAAAACAGAGCCAACCTCTAAGCCCCCCAACAGGAGCTTAAATCCAGCTTGTTTCTCACCCATTTTAATGGGACAAAACCATTTTTGAACTTTAGATCATATTTACAGACTTGAAACATAAGCTGGCATTTTTAAGCCAAGTCATTTCTTAGATTTTCCTATTTTTCTCTTTCTAGCCATTGTCAGGTGATTGCAGACTGAGATAACTGTCTCTTTGAAGTTCAGGCACAGAAGCAGTCTTTATTGTTGCTGATATGGCTTACCAAACTAGCTATAATGTGAATTTTATCCAGTGTCTCCTGTGAATTCCAGTCTAACTCTCATGAGCAAATTACAGTATTAAAGATACAATACTCATCATACTTTTTATGAAAACAAGAAATTTCTTTTATTAGATACAAGTGAAGTGTGGTGGAGGCATGTATGTCAGCTCTGTGTTTTGCCACAAGGAAGTCAAGGGAAAGATACAGAAAAAACATCTCTGAAATACTGGCTGAGACTGTAAATGGTGCCTGCTGGTCTCTGGGATGATGTGTGGGCCTCTGTACTTTGGCTGGCAATCTCACCTGCTCTTCTGACTCTGCAGCCTGTTTTCAGAAATACCTCTGAGCTTCATGCGGATGAGGAAAACTCCAGGGACTTGGATGTTCAAGCTGGCCATGCTTACAGGCACACATGCATTTTTGCCAGTGGATGTTGCCTGCCTGTGCTGTGTATATTTTCTTCCTTTTTGTTGTTGCTGGGGTCACATGCAACAAAAATTTGCGTGTCTTCTATTTTGATCTGCTTCTGTTTTTCACTGTTTACCAGATGTCTCAACCTGTTGTGCAACAGTGTTTTCTGAGGAGATGATTCTAAGATCAACTACAGGATCTCTCCTTAATTTGCTCCATCTGCCAATTGCTTCTGTGAACTTCCTTCTCCTCTCCTCAGTCCTCTTTTTTATTGTCAGCTCCTGCTGTGTTATTTGTCTTATTTCGATTGTAAGCTCCTCAGGACAGCGACCTGTAAATTTTTATTTGTCTGTAAAGTCTTTTGTGCTGTATAAATAGCTCTTAAAAGCAGGCATAAAAAAATCTTTAAATGCAAAATATTCCCAGTAATAAGGAATGACGAATAAGGAGGTGGAAGTCAATGTGTAGTAAGCAGAATTGTTTCTAAGTATGTCCTTTGGTTTTCCTTGAAAACACTGGTTGGCTTTTGAAGGACAGAAGTCCAGCTTTAAATTGAATACTCAACCAATATCCTGGAGTGGGTAAGTGTAAGCAAAAAGGAATTTCAACATTTCTATAGTTGGCAAACCTTTACCAGGTTTTAGCACTTGCTTGCCAGATTGACTACTGTGAAAGGTCAGTTCGTATGTGTTGTTTTTGGGGGTCCAGGAGAGGAGGAAGAGTCCTTATTTTAATGATATGCATACGCTTCCATCTGAGAGCAGTCGGCAAGAAGGGTGTGTTGGTGCTTGAAGCCAGACCATGCTGGTTTGGACAAAAATTGTTACAGAAGTATTAAGCCTAAAAAATAGCAAAGGAGATTTATGCATCTGCATCTGACCGAACTGGTTTGGAACAGATGCCGAATGGAAAAGTAATAAAACCGTAAGAGATGGTGTCTTCTCGGTACAGTCTCACTGCTTTTTTTTTTCTTTCTTTCTTTTTTTTTCCTTCTTTTTCTGAACATGGGCAGCCCCAGTTTGGGTAGGAATGATTTTAGAAGTACCGCCCATTGGTAATTTGGTATTCAGTGCTTTCAGTTGATTATCTGCCAGGGTAAATTTAAATCTTCCTCCAAGTGCTCTGCTGAGGATGTCAGCTGTGGCTTTGCAGCTGAGCAATCTGCCATTCCTAATGAGAAAAATGAACCTTTTTCTAAACCTTAGCTCTCATGCCTTGCTGAGTGCGCGCAGCATTATCTCACTCTTGGTAACATCACTGCGTGAGGTGAGGGTGTGCGCACGTGTGTGCGTACAGGCCACTGTAGCACAGTGGGCAGCTGGAATGCCAGGAGCACAGAGAGGCCTGAAAAGGGAAAGATGGACCTCACCTCCAAAACCTTTTTGCTTATTAACGAGGCAAGTTTCTGGTTATGAAAAATGCCTCCCAACTTGACAGGAAGCGTGTGAGAGGGTCGTTCTCCCAGGAGAAGCTTTCTCTTGGTGAAGCCACATCTGCAGCGGCTGCCTCCTGCTGCTTCTTCTCCTTTCCAACTCTGGCTGAAATCAAATGCGGCTGGATTCTTCTGATGTGGGAACGAACGGTGCAGTTAGCCCTGCTTAATGAGGCAGGGAGCCTGTGCAACAAGTCAGTGGTACCCACCTGATGGTTTCTCTGTTGCGTGTAGGTATGCCTGCCGCCTCTCTGGTGACCCCTGCGGATGTCATCAAAACAAGGCTGCAGGTGGCAGCCCGGGCAGGGCAGACCACCTACAGTGGCGTCGTAGATTGTTTTGCAAAGATCCTTCGCGAGGAAGGTCCAAAGGCTCTATGGAAAGGAGCAGGAGGTGGGTGAAACAACTTTGATTACCAAGTGATTTTTAATTGTATTTTTTCTGTCTCTTACAAGCTGTTTCTTTTCTTTCAAGCTCGTGTGTTTCGATCTTCTCCTCAGTTCGGTGTTACTTTGGTGACTTATGAGCTGCTGCAGAGGTGGTTTTATGTGGACTTTGGGGGAGTGTAAGTATGTGATGTCTGAATCTGTGGTGGGACCCCGAAGCTGCACTTGGTCCTGTGCGGTCTTTGTGCTCCTGGATGTGTCAGTGACAGAATCAGGGCTTTGCCATTATGTAGGACATGCTGAAAGGGCTTTGTAAATATTATTTACGCCACACTACACTGCTAGAGGTTAGGAGGATGTACCAGTACCTGTCTAACAGCAAGACATTACCATATTTTATATCACTGTTCCAAACAGGGGACTTGTGTTAGCATAAACAGAGACACTGAGAAGCTAAATAATGGGGTGGGGATGTAACTGCAGCAGAAATTTGACACCTGCCAGTCAGGATCTGCGTTCTGCATTAGTCCTCATTAATTTAGCGGGGGAGCTGTGCCCCTGATTGGGCAGGGCATTTGACATCCAAAATCTCTATAGGTGTCACTAAGTCAGAATAGCATTTGTTGGAGCCTCAGCTCTCCTCCTTTCTTTGTTGTAAACCAAGAGATCTGAAATGGCCATTGCTGACTTTGTACCCACTGCACAAGGACTAACTGTGTTTGGGCAACTCAGCAACATTAGGTTAAAATCCACACTACCACCATGGAGATCACAAGGAAGCAATGAACGCTTTGGTGCTGCTGCTGGCATCAGTCATCTGACAAGATTGGAGTTGAATTTGCCTTCCTTTGGGGTTGGTCCTGAGATGGTAGCAAAAAAAAAAAAAAATACAGTGAGAAAATCTTGTTTAAAAATGTACCTGGTCCTGTGGGTGGGGAAAGGAAGAAGAGGGGAAATACTGCCTTTAAAAATCTGAGGTAAAAACATTAGGAAAACGTGATTCCAAGAATTTTGGACCAATGGACTGTTAATTTTAAGAATTTCTTGCTGATCGCTATGTGCCCTGGTTGCTAAGCAGATGATTGATGATACAAATGGATGTGAATCTTACTGTTTTAACATGTTATCGCAGGAGCAGCTGCAGACCGTGTATGAAGCTTTGGGGACAGCAGTTTGAAAGCCACCACATAAGATAGTTGAACTCTACCATGTTCCTGGATTGGTCGTACATTGTAGCAGAAACTTCTGAACCTCAGCTCCCCCACACTGCAGTTTTGATTAATGCACTAAAAATTTTATCTTGATTTGACCATCCTTTATTTTAATCAGCATGAAGGCAGCTAACTGCTCTGGAACATTTTAAAACAGGATATTTCTCATTACATTGTAGCATTTAATTTAGTTACTTACTGTGAGATGCCTTCAGATGTCTCATTCAGTTTATTTTATGGAGAGGATTTTTGTGAATACTGGTTTTATGCTATGGAAATTAATTTATTATTATTATTATTATTATTTTACAGAAAACCAGCTGGATCAGAGCCAGTTCCTAAATCTAGGATCACACTCCCTGCTCCTAACCCTGACCATGTTGGTGGTTATAAATTGGCAGTTGCCACTTTTGCAGGGATTGAAAACAAGTTTGGACTTTACCTACCTCGGTTTAAGCCATCACCACCTACCTCAAAGGCTGCTGCAGCAGTAGGACCCTAAGATTATTGCTGTAGGTTTTTTGTTATTAGTTGAGAAAGAGCCACTTTTCTAATTGGTTAATACTTTGTTCCTTTAGCTTCTCATCATATAGCAGTTTAGCTTCATTTGAGTTTTAAGGCAATTTTCATCTTAAATGTAATCATTTGTCTTTGTGCTTCCTTAACCAGATCACTGTGAAATTCTTACCAGTTGTTTTAAGTTTGGGACCATGAATGTATTTGTCCACATCTGACGTGCTTGTGTTGGGAAGACACTAATTTTAGATTCCGTTTATTGGGGAGGGTTGGGTGAGAGCTGTGAACCAGATCATCTTACAGGCAATGGTTGGTTGCAGATTACCAGAGCGGATGTCACACATCATCACTCAAATGGAAAAACTCAGTGGAAATCACGGTGCTTGAAGCAGAATGATTTTGACTGTACATGTAAATTGGTTATAAACTTAATGCGTGTCTGTAGAGGTCAGCAAATATATACCCGGTACCTAAGTCTGCCAGTACGGCTTCAACTTTTTAAATATGTACACGCACAAGTTCTGTTTCTGGATTGTATTATGAAGCTTTTATGTGGAACATGTTTTTGTAATGGAAACCACATTTATAAATGTTTAGCTGTTGTATTATGTTACTGGTATCAAAATGCTCAAAAGAAAGTGTTATTGTCCATAGTCTTTGCACTTTATGGCAGAACTTTTGGCATTCTATTACACATACAAGGAAATTTCATAACTAGGTGCCTATCTTGGGTTGCTGGTATTTGGAATTCTGTTTGTATATGCACTTCTAGTAAAACGCTGCTTGTTTAAATAACTGCAATAGAAAATTCATGCACTGTATCAATGGTACCTGCCTTAACTGCTGGCTTGTAATTGGCAAATAGATGGTTTCAGATTCTTATTTACTTCATTGAGTCAAAAGAGATTAAACTACTTTAAAACAAAAGATTTTACTTAATTTTTTGGTGCCTTGCACAGTGTTTAGAAAACTATGTATTTATGAAGATAGAAATAAACCTTTCAAACAGAGATGCACACATGGTATTCTGTTATGGAAATGGCATAGCACATCGAATGTTTTGTTCAACTTAATTCATAAAGTTAGCTTTAAGATTAAGTAAATATTCGGATAGATAGGCTATAAAAACACCTACAGCTTGAGAACAGTTATCTGTATCCCCCTCTGTAGAAAAGAGATGCTTTGACAGAGATGTCACTCAAAAAAATTTTTTTTCAGTCAAAAGCCAGGATTGGCATAAGCTTTTGGTATTTTGGCCTTTTCCTTTCGTTGGTTAATATGTTATAAAGTCTAACTACCTAGCCTGTTCAAGCCACCAATGGGTGTCTGATGTGGTGGTACTTAAGACCAGGATGAATTAGGTCTTTATAGAAGAAGAACGCTTGTTTTCAGTTTTAATTTGCCTTCAATGTTGACTGTAAACTGAGGAAATATGCAGATGCAATATCTTTGCAGAAGAGTTAGGTATCTGATAGCACATTGTTGTATTATAACTTGTTGAAGTACTAAAAGTGAAATTGCTGTATTACATTCATGTTTGGGTCACCATAAAAATTATTTTTTTGGACTAGTTCACATTTCAAAGTTACCAGTGATGTGGAATCTTGACAGGAGTAGCAGCTGCAGTATTCACATGCTTGGAAATGAGGAGAGAAGTTTATATCTATTTGCAGCTCCAAACCAGCGAGCTTCATGCAGAGCCTCAATACTGGGCTCTTAGAAGCACAGGCTGGTACCTCCCCACTGCATATCTGAGTCTCCCAAAATGACACCTTACTGGTTTAAAAAACAAGGAAAGAACCCTGCACCTTGTATTTCTCCAAAAATAACTGTCAGGATTTTTCTTTAATGCTGTCATAAAAGCAACATTTTCTTACTGGGAGCTGCCTGTGCTTGATACTCATATTTTTGGCCATTCAGGAACTGTTTTTAAACTTTGTCCTTTACACTTGCCTCATTTATCTTGTCAAAAAGAGATGTGTTAAACCAGCAGCTCAGGGAAGACTGCTGAATACTTGGCTGCCCGTTTCCCCCGGTGCTTTAGAGCGAGCGCGTGTTCCCAGCACAGATTCAGTCAGCAATTGCTAGCATCTCACGCAGCGGGAGAGGTTAGAATGTACGTCCTAGGCTGAACGCCCTCCTCCGCTGTCCAGCGCTATACCCCAACACCAGTGTGGGATTTGCAACCAGTAGAGGACAAGGAATTATAACCAGCTTATTATAAAACTTGCACAGCTTTTTCTTTATAACTCATGTGATAAGACTGTTGCTTGCATTGTAAAAAAGCAAATCATGAACCAACTTCCCTGCTTAGTGTTACTTTCTCTTTCCCAGGCCTGGCAGGGCAATACCTCACTGCCTGCCCCGTGTCCAGCCTGGGGGCAAGACTCGGGCCACGATGCCCACCAGGTCCATCTCAGCAGGGCACAGCTCTCGCGTGCTCACTGGCAGCCTGATGAGCAAAGCTGGACTGCGTCCGTGGTGGCCCTTCTCCTCCGAAGCAGCTGCTTGGGGGGAGTCTTCTGCCCTTTGGTCCAAGGCCAACCCAGAGGAGCCTGGTGCAAGGATGGGGGCAGGGGCAGAAGGACTTAAGAAAAAGCCAGTAACTGCTTCATTAACATGTGACCCAGTTAAAAATATTTCAGAGCATTTAACAGCTCTGCCTGGAGATCCTGGGGAAGATTTGTGTGTACAGTCGGCTTTCTGCAGACACAAAAGGATGCATTCCTGCTCTGGAAGGTTTACAGGCCAAGAAATTGTCAGATTGCCTTACAAACAAACAAAAGGCCATGAGGACAATGTTTGTCCTCGCTGGGTTTCTGGGTGAGTTATGCAAAGTGTGGGAGGAACTGGATAAAATGTAACCTCACTGTGCTTCCTGCAGTCCAGTTAACTAGCCATGACAGGACTTACCAGAAAAAAGAAACGATCCAATACTGGATATCTTACATATCGGCATGCGATGGCGGGGAATGTCAGTACTAGCCCTGTATTTCTCATTCTCAGCCCACCAGAAGCTGAGGGATGCTTTTTTTGCCTGGTCCCTGGGGAATGGGTTGAGTTTAAGCCAGTTTAATATTGACAGTTTGCAGGGACACTTGTGAACAAACATACCACAGACTTCAAAAATAACTTGGGCAGGTTTTTCTAAACCTGCTAAAAATATGAAACCCAACAAACCACTCTGCATCTTTCTTAGGAGGGGACAGTTTGCTCAGGAATGTCCCTTCTGTAGGCTCCATGATGTATATGTACATGGTGCACTGCTTACCTGCACAGCTCCTCACTCCCAGACAAACAGCAAGGAAACGGGAGGAACTGGAATCGGCCAACCTTGGCTGATTATAATAGCTGATGTGAAATTCAGACCCTGGCTGGTCATCAGTTAAAATATTTGCTATTTTTGCATAAGCAAGAAGGCAAGTTCTAGAGACAGTGATCATTCACAAGTTATTTAATAGTTAAGAATATAGAAATCTCAAGACACTGGTATTTTAAGTGTCTCCAGAGAGCTTCAAACACAGCAAAAACACCGAAGCAGCTCTGGAAGAAGTGCTTGCTTTAATGCCACGTGCTGTAGTACAGTTCTGCTTTCTGCCCAGTGGAGAGCTCTCGCTGGGAGTCTGGGCAGCCTTTCGCAAGGCATCCAGCCAGTGTGTCAACATGAGGATGCAATCAAGGTGCCTGTTTTACGCTTCAGACAGAGAAGTGCATTTTAAAACACGTTAATGGTTTTTAACTGCTCCTTGCACTACTCCTCATGGTATTAGAAAGCAGTACGACTGTAAAATAACTGAAGCAKTTGGAATGAATTTTACAAGCAAAGAACTGTCTGACCTCTCTCGCTCTGTGCTTGCTCATGTGCCAGGATGTGAAACCAGTGTATACTGGACATAGTGTTACTACAGAATTAGCTCTGCTTATGAATTTGAGGGATAACCACTCTTACACCAGTCTTATACTGGACAGACTGCCACTCCTAGAAAAGGCACCATGCATCCTCCAGTTGAACTGATGCTGCCATTGCAATAGTGGAGTCTCCTCTCTCTACCTCTGGTCAGTGGGAATCATCCCGCTCTGTGTGGGATGTCAGCTTGCTCTGAGGGGCTTCCAGTCTTCTGCTGTGTTTGCTTTGTATCTAAGGTTGCTAAAACCCAGATGGAGATAGTGCTTTTCCCATACATCTTGTGGGAAAGAATTCTTCCCAATTTATTGTTTCCACAGCAGTGAAGAGATGCAGGTTGTAATGTGCAGTAAGAATTCATAATGTTCCAGGATGGGGCAGGGGTTTTTACGTTTTCAGAAGTAGCAAGTATTTGGGGAGTTGGGGTTGAAACCCAGGAAGGCAGTACTCTTCACCTTGGCACAGTCACCATGAAGCATCGCTGAGTACCCTGCGGCAATTTCTGCAGCTACTGAATCATCCTGACTCAGCACCATTTGTTTCTATTACCTTATTAGCTCTCTGAAGTAATAATCTTGAGGCAACTTTGTTGAGCCTACTCTCAAGCAGCAAATACTTATTCTGATGGTCTTTCTTTGGAAATGTCTACAATGCTTTCAGACCCAGGAGGAGGGCCTTTTCACCTTTCAAACATCTCTTATTGTCCAAGTGGTATTATTTACATGCTAGTCTTGAAGCAGTAGGCGTGGTGTTTCACTCCTGTGCTGTTTTTTTTTTTTTTTTTTTTTTTTTTTTTTTTTTAGGATAGGAGTATAGGATGTTGCGTCTTAGCCAAGTTCCACGTTGGCAGATGCACATGCTTTCAGCCTTGACTATCATCATCTTCATTTGGTATCATGGGGCCTCTTGAACAGAGCACATGTCATGGGGTGAAGTATCCCTGCTTCCCCTTTCAGCTAGTGCCTGACATTCCTACCCTACAGTGCCACCTGCCAGGTCTCCCCGCCATGTCTTCTCACAACTCTTTTCCCAAGCAGTCCTGAGTCGCTGGCCACCCCATCCCACTGCCTCGCACTTGTGTTGGTGGCACTTTTTGATCTTGGGCACTGAAGTTGAAGAAGACTCTGCTCTTCCCTTCATCAAGCAGAGAAGAGTCAGCTCTGTATCTCTCCCACATCCACCTCACCATTCTTTCCCCTGCTCTAAATCTCATTTACAATTCAACGCTTCTCTTCTTAGCCCATACTCACATCACAGACCTTCCCATTCCATCCACCTGCTTCTTCCCTGGTCAGGTTTGCGCTTTCTTACCCTTTTGGTTATGATGCTCTCTGGATTGTTCTGAGTGGAGTGTTTTCTCTTTTCACTTCAAAGAAAGCTCAGGTCTGATGGCCCAAAATAGAGCAGGGACTGTTTTCTAACTCATTCTTGACCCATAGGTGCAGGCAGCAGTGCTAACACATGGAGCCTATGCTTTATGCTCTTCCTTCTGGTCTCTGGATGTGTGTAAGCGAAAGGGCCTGGAGAAGATGATACTTCTTTTTTTTGCTGATTTGTGTTTAGGTCACTCCTGAGCAGATCCTAAGGGACTTCTTGTCATAACTGCTCATTTGGAAAGCTAGTAAGATAGCGCTATTTGTTTAGCCACAGAAAAAAAAGACTGCTAGAGATCCTGGAAGGAGAGCAACAAGGGATGGCCAGAAAGTCTACCATATATGCAGTCACTGCCAACTGAAGGGGAGTCAGTGCCTAGCTAACAGTCGCTTCTTGTAGCAGGGGGTCTCTTCCATCTGCTTCAACTGCATGGTAATGGTCCTCCCAAGCTTTTGCTCTGTACATATAACCCTGCTCTTTTCTGAAAAGCTGAATCTTTTCCTTGCTCGCTGTGTATACTGCTGAACCCCACACAAATAGAAAGAAGAAGAAGAAAAAAGAAGCCTTTGAGGGAAATGCTCTCATCTCATCTTTGTGAGCCTCCCCCCCGACCACCACCACCATTGTGCTGGAGAGGAAGGAGGACTTTGGTAATGTTCATTTACACACAGCAACAAATTCTGAAGGTCTTCTGAGGTGTCTCTTAAAACTGTTTTACAAGCTGTTCATGCCAGGGAGTAGGGAGAACTTGGAAGATAAACATGCAGTTTTCCCCTTAGGTTCCAAAACTGAAAGGTAATACGGAAAAAGTGGAAGTAAATTTGCCAAGTTTACAATGCATGGAAAACAACAGAACATAGTGAGGTGGTCTCCCTCTCCCTCCTCCTTCTCCCTCTCCGTCTCTCTGAGTATTCCTAACCACCAAGCTTGAAGGGTAAAGGAGATCCAGCTCCTCCAAATGCTTTTATGGGGCCACAGCATGTTCTGAGCCTACCCTGACTTTTACCAGTGCAGAGACTTCCCACCAGTTCTGGATTTGACCATAGCTCTGAAGAGCACTAGCTGATACAGTCCTAAGTATGACTGCGCTAAGCTGAAACTCAGTTCCCTGCAAACTTACAAAATTTTTGTTGCTGTCTGACTTTCACTGTTTCTTGCTGTAATGGTTCATCTGCCTGCCTGAATGACAGTGTGAGCCATGCTGTTAAATCCAGGCTTAACTCTGATGTTCTGGCTCAGTATAATTTTGTGATGCAAACTTAACTAGCAGCCTCACCACCAAGGTCAGCATTCAGCAATATTCCTCTGGGCCACAGCAGGAATTAGCCCAGTCTTCACCCTAATGCCTTGCTCAACCCAAAAGGCAGTTCACTTCAAAGGAGAATATTCCCTTGTCCCCTACCCAAACATCTCTCTCAAGACAGTTTGCAGAGGCCTTGTCTCTCCATTTCCTTTTCTTTCAGTACATAGAGCAGCATGGTGCTGCTCTGTGCGTAAGTAACCATGCACAGCTAAGGGTGGGGAAAAAAAGCAAGGCTTAGATGCTGACAGAGATTTGTCTCTACTCACATAAAATTTGTAGCAGGACCTGATACATTAAGTCCATTACTGACCAGTCCCAGTACCCGAAGGTATCTATTTACATAGCAGCTGCATGACCATTCTGCAAGTCAGGGAAGTCACATTTTCCCTGTGCCTCACCAGTGACCGGTAATGAACATGCTGAGCACTTCTGGCAAGGAAAGATTAACCACATCATTGCTACAGAATGGGCTTGATACATTTTATTGGCAGTACTAGTGTCATATTCAGGAACCACAACCCTTTGTCAGACTGTTAGTGTTAACCTGCATGACAAGTATCAGTGACCAACTGTATTTGAAATATTGTTAAAGTGCCTAGAAATAACAGGCATTAAAAAAAAAAAGGAAAGTCATTCCATCCACTCAAGCCAACCTTTATAGATCTTACATCTTTAGCACAACTGATGTACTGTAATTGTTATGTGGACTTTAATGTGACCTCTACAGCAGCACACAGACAATGCAGTTCTCTCATTATGCACATGCTTTAGGATCATTTATTTTAATGCTTTCAAATAAATATGTTCCATGCAGCACACTGCAATAAATAAGGAGCAGCAACTTTCGTATAGTACATCCATTCATAATGTAAGTCACCATGTGAAACACCACATCTGAAGTCTTTGGCCCAGTCCCATACAGTGAAGCACACCACATCTGCACATAATCATATCTGGCTTCATATGGATTTAATAGGACTATGCCAGAAGGCCAATGTGAGCACAAGTTTAACCAGCGGTTCCTAGCTATTAAATACAGCTACTAAGTAGTTAAAAGGCAACAACTAAACCCATAAAGGTTTGATTTGTCTTTTCTTTCTTACTTTTCAGACAGAAATATAAAGTATGAAAACGCTCTGGATGTTTTCAGCCTTGTGTAAAGCAGTGTGATTAATATGGAATGCTTTGAGCAATACTGGCACGTAAACTGGCATTGAAAGCCACAGCAAGACTGACTTTGACACTGAACACCAGCATACTCAACAGGGAAAGCTGCTGTTGTGGCCACAGTGGCCGCTGCTCAGTTTCTTTCTCTAGGCTGATAGCTCCACTGCCCCTTCCTCCTCGCTGTCTGCCCGGTTGGCACGGATTTCCACCAGGGTCCGAGCAAAACGGGTCCATTCGTCGTTGTGCGGAACAGCCAGCTAGGGAAGAAATGCAATATGGCATTAAAAGACTGTGTGGGGAGGCTGGTCGTATCTTTGGCTCAAAATGTAGGCACCTCCTTTGAGGAGAGCTCCTGTTGCAATCAGTGCAGTTGTGCAAGATGCAGGACTGTGGCATGGGCCTCACACAGAGAGCCCCGTGGCTTGGTTACTTCTACGGCTGCAAAGTATAGCCAAGTTCCCAGGACAAATCTGGCAGCTGCCCATTCAGTACTGGCTGGAAAGAGTTTTTATAGTCAATGGCAGAGAGAAAAGTTTTATCTGCTTGACTTTAAGGAAAAGTTTTTTGCTGGAGTGTTGTTGCAATATCTACCCCTTTGTTAACATAGTTCAGATTTCCAAACTAATGTGAGGCCCTGATCTCTACAAATATATACACGTATGTTTAACTTTACACATGTGAGCTGTCCATTTGAAGTCAGTGAGGCTGTGCCTAAGTATAATTGTTTGCAGGACTGAGGTCAATGTGCATAAGGTAACAGAGCCTTTAGAACACTGTATTGAAACTATTTTCCTGAAGTTCATTAAAGCTCTTAATAGTAAAATAAATATATTGTGTTATTTTAGTTACCCTCCTCTATGTTAAGGAATTTACAATTACAAGAAATGCATTATAATGGAAATGTTATACCAAGTGGATACTGCATTACTGGTCTGATTTTTGAAATCATCATGCAAGATCCATTTCCATTTAATACCATTGATGTTTCTAATGAAGAGCTGTTGAACATTAAGCTTCAAGAGGAACATGTAATCTAAATAGCTAAACTTCCAGAAAAAAACGCTTTAGTGATATGGCAAAATAATACTGCAGTCATTTCCAGCTGGATACAACATTGCAATTTCTGGAAGATAATGCAAACTGGGATTGAGACAATTACGAAAAAATGCAAGCAGTTTTCTCAAAGAACATTTTCATCAACTCAAATTCCAGAAAATGGCGACAAGCATCCGGATTAACCATGCACATTTTTACCGCCATCTTAAAGCCCTGTGATCGTGTCCTGGATATAATATTCAAAAAGAACTGTTTAAAGACATTATGCAGTGCTTGGTACTGAAGAAGGCAACTCTTTGGGAACAGGAAGCAGTATGATATACTACAGACATACAATAAACTGCTGTGCATATTAGAAAAAGGAATACCTTCAGACTAAAGAATGAGTATGACCATGGCTAATCCAGTTTGTGGTACCTAATATACAGTCTATATTGGCTCACTTCTTTTAAAACAATACCAAAAATGTCATGTAAATGGTATGCTGATTATGTTGATTTGCAACTAGCAGACTACCAGAGGACAAGAAGCAGGATGGTACACTGCACTGGAGCGCAATGAAATCCCTCTCCTCTCCTTACCGCCCAACAGCCATCTATATAATTGGAGATAGAGAAAAGTGTGTATTTCAGGAACTAGCAAGCCCCACTTGGGCAAGAACTTGCATATAGGCCTAATGTTAACTATGTGGTAAAGTGTTCCACGTACACTGCTGCAAGGTTAATGTTAATCATGCGGATAAGTATTTGCAATACTGAACCTAAATATCTCCTCTATATCTCACCAGAGTCAATCAGTTTTCTCAGCTATTTCATGTCTGGCTTTGGCCCTACATCCAATATTTTGGGGAAAAATATAGTATGTCTTTAAAACTTTCCCATGTATAGTGTATATACCAATAATTCAGTTACAACAGGAAAAGCTGGTTTACAGTAAGTTTGCTTTTTGCCTGTTAAAATACCGAGTATTGAAATCTGGCTCAGTATTTACTGAGGTTACAGTCAGAGAAATGCAATCTGTGTGAACGCTATCTCAGCCCTCTCAGTAATATGTGTCCCTTTACTCTGTCGTCTCTGGGTTTTTCCCTCTCCATCTTCCACTTTTTGCATTTTTCTCCTTGACTTTTCTCAGGAATAGAGAGATACAGGAGTAAATCACATGAGACAGCTCACACTCTCTTTCTCTTTCTCTCTCTCTCATGCACACACACACAGAGCAGTGGACCTGTTATGCTCTTTATTTGAATGAAATCTCTGTTCTTGGAAAAAATCTGTAAGCAGAAGGAGCAGCGCGGCTTTGGTACCAATCACACACCTCCCCAAGCTACCGCACAGTGAGTTAAGGGACCATGCAAAGATCCTTCTGTCACAGATGCAGTCAAAAACATCTGCGTAGCAAATTTGTTGTTATTGTTGCTGCTGTYCTAAAAGATTATTTCTTGTGATATGTATGGCACTGTCATTTAACTAACTGTTGAATGAAAATATGACATGAGTCTGACTTATTTAAAGTAGTAAAATCATGAAAGTGGAACAATATCCAAGGCAAAGGACTTATGAATTTAATAAAGCCACACTTCTCCTTGTCTGTGAAAGTTCTAAATGGCATTACATTGTATTAAATGGCTCGAGAAGACAATATGTCATTCTAAAAGAAAAAAATGAAATACATTTATTACATTGAGATCATTTAATTTCCTTTTCTCCCCAGCATGGCCACAGACAAATAAATACAAAGGCCAAACTGTTAGAACAACTTTAGGTCAAGCTTGAAAATTTTCCCTGCAAATGGAAGTATGCATTACACTTAACTGACAGTGTTTACAGGCCCTGAGCCTTTTTAATGACTTAATACACAAAACAATTAATGATTGAAATGAAAACATTTAGCACAGAGATGAAAACATTCAGTGTCCACATGCAATCTAATTATTTTAAACTTTGTCTTATTTTACCTCATCTAATCTCATTTACTGCATGTTGTTTTCGATGAGAGGCCAATCCTGCTAATAGACTGTTAGTAGAGCAAGCCTCTCTAATGTAAATTCCTTGGGGACGAGGAGGGAAATCTTGGCCCTAGTGAAGCCAAGGGCAAAATTGACGTTTATTCCCCCACTTTATTCTGTGAAGGGTCTAATATTCAACCACAATAGTTACAAAGCAAAAGACCACAAATAAAAACAAAAGCATCCACAAGCTCCCATGCACATTCTCATATGATTTTTTTGGGGGGGAGAGGGGGGGTGAGAATGCTCCCCTTCCAGTCTTTTTCCGTTAAAGTTCCCCCAGCTGGGTATATTTACCCATGCAAACGTTGGAGGCCTGTCCCTATCTGTGAATCTCCATTTCATCTTTTTTGCGTTCATACTGCAAATACCAGGACAGGGGCAAAAGGGCAAGGGGTTAGAGCTAGTTAGGGGTTCCTCACTTGTTTGTCATTTTTGCCATTTTTCTGTCCGCTTCCAGTACTACAAAGCAACGCTTGCAGAGTTCCAGCAGTCACGATCATTACACAGAGTAGAAATGTTCACTGAAAGATAGGAACTTAATATATTTGGGTCATAAGGTTATTTGAATAAACTGACACTAAGGTATGGACCAGAACAAGACCATAAATGTTATTAAACGTTCTCCTTTGATCCCATCACAATGGAACATAAGCACTACCTGCAACTGATTAATTGACTGAATTATGCACTCTGCTTTAATCTAAATACCATTAGGTTATATTTAGATTGGGTCAGATAGATAGTAATTCTAATGAGGAAAAATAGTATTATCAAAGCAACATGGTGGATTTTGCCAACGTTAAGTTGTTGTAAGATGGGTAGTTTCACCTTCTGTCTGGCTTTAAAAATATCAAAAGAGTTTAAGCTGCAGGCCTGCAGACCGGCAAGCATGGCTACATGTTTACACATCCGAATAAACCTGCTTCTCCTTGTGAAGTGGCATGCATGCTCAACTGGTTACAGGAGAGAGAATTTAGGACAGATAACATGTTCTCAAGAGGTTAAAAAGGTAACTACATTTTTATTTGGGTGAAGATATTTAATTTAGGGCAACTGGGGTCTTTCTTTCATTTCTCAAATCAATGTTTTGTTCAGATCACTATCACTTTTTTAGAATTCCTCCCCCCCAAATCACTTCCCTAAAAATATTCCTGCAAAAGCACTCAATATCTATAAAATATAGATATTTGTAACAGCTTGCTACATGACCAATAAGGAAATTTAAAGACATATAACTTACTTACTCAATACTATGCACATTTAAGGTTTTATCATTTTAAATAGTTCACAAACTGTTTCTGATATGCAAAAAACTGAGTGATGTGATACAAACTCTGAGAATTAAGTTTTCCACCAGCTCCATCACTGTGATTTTAGATAAGCAGATTTCAGGTAAGAAGAGATGAGTCTCGAATGCTGCTCCTGGCTGATGGGGGCAGCGCCCAGGCTCCTGAGCAGTGGGGCAGCCGGAGATGGGAGCCTCCTGGGCAGCACCTCTGGGCAGCCACGGCAGCCCCCCCACCAGCCCCCCGCCGTGCCAAGCGAGCTCAGTTCAGCCCCCAGCTGAGGCTGCAGCGCTGACGTGCAGCAGCCACAGTTCACACCACACCAGAGAGCTGCACTGGTAGCTTCAGCAAGCCAAGGGGCTGAATTCAGACAGTAACACTAACTGGATTTCTGCCTATGCTTTGGGATGTCTTACAGTTACCAGTTTATGCCATTAGAGGTAAATAACATTATACCTACGTGAGTCCTCCCCAGCTTATGCTTCCCCCAGCCCACCACACTTAAACATACCAAGGGAAGGCAATTATTGACTGCACAGAGGGAATACAAAGTGCCCAGAAAGTGAGATGACAGGATGCAACAACATACAGATTACAAATTAGGATCTTAGATCTCCCTATCCTCTTGTTCTCCTCCTTCCCCTCAGCCAGAGGTGGCCAGCCAGCTCCTGCCCACTTAGTTGTCCCAGCCACATGAGAAAAATCGTATGTAGAGGTACCACAACAGAGTCTTTGGATATTTTGAAACTGAGGTTCTTCTCTGGGCTTCCTGGGTGATCATTCTAGCAAGCATTTCAATTATCTGTTAGTTTTCTGGTCTTGAAGCACAAACATATGATGCTCCCCTTAATGCTAATTCTGACCAAGGAGAAGAGCCATGCGTGTTTTGGTAAGGGAGCATCAGAGCAGCTCTCCCTGGGGCTCACTGCGCGAGTCAGTCTCGGACAGCAGGGCAAATGCCAGGCTTCACCAGGAACAGCCTCCTTCATCGTCTCATCAAGGCAGCGATTTCCTCATTTTGCAAAGCGTCCCATCTATATACCAGAAGGCTGCCCAAGACCTTACACAAGCAAACTCTATTTCCTATGTTTTCACAGAAACTGAACTATTAGAAACTTCACTTAACGTTACTGCTCTTAAACTTGTAATACAGAACTCAGGAAAAGGATATGCTCAGAATTACAGTCAACTGTCAACACAGTCATATGTGCCAGCTAGTGCTGGACTGGCCAAGCAAGCAAAAAAACAACAGAAAAACTGTGTCTGAAGGCACAAATCAGCACAAATTTCTTCTCATTTTCAGATCATTTAACCCCTTCTGGTAACATTTGTTCTTTTAACTTAGGCCTATTTTAAAAATAAGAATGCTTTTTTTTGAGACAACAAAAAAGAGTTTTGAACATGCCTTTTAAAGGAATCTAGCCAGAAGGCTGAAACAAGACATATTTCAAATTTATCAGTATATTCTCCTCCCATCCATCTTTTTTTGTGGCCAAAACTGTTTCAGCTTGAGGTGTCCAAATCTCAGAATAGCTTGTTTCCCTGAAAAAAAACCACTTTCCATCAAATTAACTATTCAGTGAGGATATTTCATTTATTCCTGGCTCCTTTTCTTCCCTGGAGCTTCTTGATCTTCAGGATGGGAGCTGACAACTCCTCTGCCTCCATCTCGCCATGCCCCTTCCCAGCACAGCTGCCCTCCGAGGGCTGGGGCTCTCCTGAGAAGGGGGAAAAGCGCAGCAGCACTTTCCGTGCCAGCAGCCTCCGCTTCGGAGGAGCCAGTTTCCCATACTCTCAAGAGAGCTTGGTGGTCTGTATTCAACCCATTGCATTTACTTTTAATGACTGTACTGGACGGGTAAATTTATGTGTCACTGCGATATCGGTTAATAAACTGCAGCACTGATTATTGGTGAAAGTATTTTGGAACCCCAATCACCAGGTTCATAATTACAGTTCGTGCCTTCCTCTAGAGCTCAGATGCCTTAGAGCAGACATAGGTGTGGGATAAACTTTCCCAACATTGTCTCTGGCTCAGGCAAGTTCTTAAGGAGTGAATTTTTCCAGCCAGAACAATCTAATCACTTCAAACATCGACATCCCGTGAACGCAGGTGTAAAAGGAGAATCTGAAAATGATCCATTACACCACAATTTGGAACCATCTGCTAGGCCAAAGTATGCGGTCTGCAGCTGGTCCAGGGACCATTTTGCCACACAGTGTTTTCAATTAACAGTTTACAGACAAGCCTGCATGGTGGTCTGAGATCCACTTAAGGGTGATAGTGGTTCCTGATTCAAAAATCTGTGAGCCACTCAAACACACTTTATAAAGTACCCCGTGCTTTCTCTTCTTATTTTTTGTCTACAAAAACCCRTCTTCTGATCTCAGTTACGTGGTGGGACTCTATAGCTAGACATCATGTTCCTGAGATCAGAAACTTTTGGATTAATATGCATCTCTTATTACCTGCATTTGGGTTTGCTGCTGTTGGGGCAGTGGGGGAGAAGCATGAAGGTTTGCCTTATTTCAGACAATCTATTTACTTGTCTCCATTCCATACACTGTCTTTGCAAAAAAGTCTCGTATCCAACACGGGAAAACAAAAACTATATGAAAATTAATCTTTCCCTCATTTTTAAAATACTTTCTTGCTATTATAATTTTTGAGAAAAGCAGGTAAACATTCTTTGATGAACTAGCTAATTAAATGAGAAAATATTCAGATTAATTTGAGTTTGTGAAAAACATAGCAAGTACGGTAAACTAGCTTTAATGACTAAACTCTCAGACTCCACAGTAAGTTCTTTGTGTGTGTGGTTTATCACCATCTTTATATTCCTTCAATTTAATAGTGTCATTAAATAAATGTAGCTTCAAGAGAATATTATCTTAGCCGTTTTCTCTAAGCAGAATTTTTGTCAACGTGTATTGTCCATATCATCCTCTAAAATTAAGTGTTGTATTGAAAAGAAATCTGCTGCAAACACTTGTACAATGGATTATCATCTGAATGCATTTATGACATTGTTAGGAAAAATATTTTTATAATGATAAAATATAACTATTTCAGCATGATCTTTTCGAAAAAGTAGAACAGACAATGGGCCTAATTCTCTGGGTAAGAGAGAGTACTTGCAGGATGAGGATCATAATGCTTACAAATTAAAAAAAATATAATTCTCCTTTAAACAACTGATCCTATCCTCTGGAGTTCAACAGATGTTTTATCACTGATTTTTAGGGCTGATTTGGGGGTGTAAATAGACACTCATATATAAACATTAAATATCTTGATACACGCACATACAGCAGGCAGGCATGCACCTATTCTGGCCCTGATCTTGCCCCACAGAATCAATTACAAAATGCCTTTGATATTCTCCTCAACCTATATGGATTTTTTTTTTTCCTGAAAAAGCCTATATTTTTCCAGGCAACACCCTATGCCACACACATGGATGGAAACAAAGTGGGAGGTAACATGCAGCGAAATGGCCACCAAAGTAACCAAGAGCACCCTTTTCACATAACTGCAGTCGCACTGTATTTAACTCTTGGGAGAGCCTAGCATCACTGTCAACAATGGCTGAAACCACTGGCAGGAACTCAAACCCCACATACTGCATGCAGATGATTTTAATAAGATACAGTGTTTAGACCACAAAGGATACACTCCAGAGTAGCTCTATATATATTTGTTTACTTAATTGAAGGGGTGGAATACCATAGGCAGCCTAAATACTGCATTTATTCTATGCACAGCAGTCAGTCTAGTGTCACGGACACAGTATACACCGCCCTTCTATGAAGTTAATTACTTAGCCCTCATCTAGATTAATGTCTGTTGTGATTTACTTCTTTGTAATTCACCAGCAGGGTCTGATTTAACTAGTGCTGCCATAGTAAAAAGAAGACAAAATATTAGCTTATATGACAAAAAAGCTTAATTTCAAACAGAAACAGAATACATTTTCAGGAAACTTTGACTTTTTCTCCTAAGGAGAACAGTAGCTGGTAAATTGTTAAGTATTTGATAGTAAATTCTGTTTTGAATACAAAACCAACAATGGTGGTGTTTTAATAATTTACATGTAATGTGCAAAGATAGACTGTATAAAGGGCCTCCATATGAATTCACACATTTGAATACCTACCGACTCTCCCGAACTTAAACCTCTTTGTCTATAGCAGTCCTCTTGGTACCAAGCTAACAGGAGAGCAGTCTAAAATGTAGTCTGTGAATTATACATGTATCACACACAAATGCATGCTAGGAAAACATTAAGACTACAGATTCTAACACTCCAAAGTTAGGAAATGTCAGAGTTTAGGTTAACTCCTTTAATTTGACTCTGTTACTCATTTTGCTTTATGATACAGTCTTTAATCTTTCTCAAAAACAAAACAAAACAAAAAAAACTAAACCTGTGCTGGATGCAAACCTCAATTACGGAAAATTTCAGCTCTAAGGACTAAAACTTGATAGGGCATATGGAAAAGAAAACAAGGAAGTGGAAAGCATCTTTAATTATAGACAATGCTGCAGATCCACCTATAATGTCAGAGTTGGTGCAGACTTTCCTAAACTAACTAAAAAGAATGATGTCCAAGCTATGAAACAGATCTTTTTTTTTCTTAATTGATGCTTAAAAAAGCTGCACTGATATCCCACTATGGAGAATAAAATATTAAGTAATTACAAGATTCTTGAAAGACATGACTGAAACTTGAAATTTAGATTACTTCTGGTTCCTTAGATCATCTCTTACTTTTAAAATATGAACTTTAAGCTATAACAATTTCCATTGCTGGCTTCAGTTTCTGCAGAAAAGGTATGTGGCTGACAGCACCAAATGCCAGCTCTTTTACCTACTGTGGCAACTAAGAGCCTAGGTCAAGAGAGCTCTGATTTGCTCAAGGTGGAGAACAGAGACTGCAGGCTAACCCACCTAACACCACACTGCTTTCACCACTCATTTTGTGGTGATTCTCTTCTACGGACCTCCTCACAGGATACTTCAATGGCAGTGACTACAGGCCTGTTCAGGTCCCCAGCAACAAAAGACAATTAATATAATTAAACTTTATGTCTAGTCATTAGACAGATATATGAGCAGCAGAGCATTATCACGTCTGCCATGCTTCAGAGAAGCTTCAAAAGAGGCGGTGCCCTAAGCAGCAAAGGTCTCACAGTTCCTATCTATTCATCACTTCTGCAGTACCATCAATTTACAGGTAAGGCTAAGAAAAACAGTGAGGCACACTGCGTGCCATTCAGCTCCCATGAGGATTTTAGTCCTGCTTTGATGCCCATTTCTCAGACAAAGTCATCGAGAACCTGTAATTTTTCGCATGAATTTCTGGACATTTAATGCTTTAAGTGATTACATAAGAACTCCTTCTCTACCAAATTATGCTTCCATTGCAGTAGAAAGCCTAAAAATGCCAAATCGATCAAAACTAGAAGGTAAGTGAAAGGAGCCTTCCATCTATTATTTCTTCAAATTCTTTGATCTTTATTGTCAGCTACCTTGACTTGGAAGAGTTGCCCCAGCATTTTTACATGAAATACCAGAGCTTCAGCCCTGTGGGGTAATGGACTGGTAAAAGCATCTCCCTGAAAGTACAGCTGAATAAAGGACTACCGCCTCAGGGAGGAAATAAATCACTGTGTCTTTGCTTAGCTTGCTTCCTTTCTAAAACAAATCGGCCGCGGCTGTTCCATGACTCACTCCAGGAAATCTACAGGAGCAGGAATCGTAAAGGACTTCTGCCACTGCTTTCTGGCTCCCTGTTGGCAAATGGTCGCTCTCACCAAAGTGAGGGAATGGACTGTTCAACGCTCTCGGTTTGCATGAGCATTGCTGCCATCTCTGAGATTCTGGACGCATTCCATTATTTGCAAAAGCTTATCCATGAAATAGCTGGGGTTTCTGCATTTCAGGCACAGACTTTTCAATCACTTTTCCATCACATCACCTACTAGACACTCAAGGATACATTTCACATTTAAATTAAACACTGAATATGGAATTTTAGCTGCTGAATAGGAGGATGTATTATGGGCCAGAGTTTTCCTTATCTGATATTTTAGGCTAAAATGCTGTTTTCTAAGTCATGAATTAAATAGTTTTTCATGTTATACTGTTTTTCAAACCATAAAAAAAAAACATAATTAAGGATTCTCAAAATGAAAACTGCTATTGGATGTGACAGGTTGAAACCACAGAAGCATCATAAGATCGTTAATTATACAAAACAGCTCTTTTCTCAGAAGTGTTTAACACCACAATGATAGTATATGAATTTCAATGAAATCTGCAAATTGCTGCACACAAACTGAGTTAAAACTAAATTTTGCATCTGGTATTTCTCCCCTTCCATACTCTGCATTACTTAAGCCATAAGCATTTTCCAGTTGCACTTCTTTTTACACTAGAAGAAAAAAAAGGGGAAAAAATCTTTCAGAGAAAGTATTTTATTCTCCTACCAACTAATTAATTATTTAAAATATATACTCCGCAAAACTATCAGCATACATTTACTTCAGCTCCCCTCCCCACCAATTTTCAAGGTTGGTGGGTCAGAACAGAAGAGACCAGCTGAAGCATTCACTCAGTCTCCACTACCTCATCTACAACTACCATCAAAAGTCTGAATCTAGATTATCTTTTCCACTGAGCCTCTTTGAGGGTTTTCAGGAGAAGCAGAAACTGAGGAGCTACTAGTGAAGCCACTGCTAGTGCAGATGCACTAAGCATCCAATAGATGGACCAGTATGTCAGATCCGCAGCCTCCTTTTGTTCTCTCTCTCATCCTCTGCACTGTTTCCCTTTTTAGCAGGAAAATACAGGAGAGTATCTATAGGAAGACTCTCACATGCCGCTATCTCTTCTGCCCCTCCTGCAGGCTTTACTGGGCGGAAAGGGAATGATCTCTTACAGTTTCTCTGTCACTCTCATCACTTCGTTATCTGAGTGCCTTCTAATAGTGCRTTAAGCTACATGATTAACTCCTGTCACATGTGGCTTGTTCCCTCTGATCCTCTCTGCAGGGGGAGAATCTGGGCCTTTGCAAGGGAAAAGGAAACATACGTCAGCTTTAAAAGTACTGTGCAAATGAATAAAAAAAGACTGGAGCCACATTTTTTTTGGTTCATTGGTTAGTTTTCTTAAGCTTTTTTATTTTGTATGATGAGGACTTGAGGAATTCTTATAAAAAATATTTTTATCATATTGGAAACTCATGTCTTTTTACCCCATGGACGTCTCTGGGGAACTAGTAAAAGATTATCTCTGGAGAACTACTGACACATTTTATTATAAGTAACTGAAAGATAAGGATGAAGAGTCAAGGGAACCTTTAGGATGACTATTTAACCCCTTTTCTGTCTGTTTTCACTAATGTCCATTTAACTTCAGAATGTGGTACTTTCACCTTTAGTTTTAACAAGTAATCTTCCAGTAGTAAAATGAAAGTGAAACTTCATATTCATTTATCATCAAACAGAAGAAAATCTATCTTTACTAAGAATGAACGTACATCAGGGCATCAGACAGGAAAGTGAGCCTGTGGTCAACCAAGTTCCATCTACTGCTGTACCACACACAAGCATGTTACAAAATCCTGTTCATAGGCTCCACCTTGACTGGAGAGAGGCTGTTTTTTCCCACTGTTCCTACCTGTTTTGGAACTTCAGTCTTTTGATAGTTAAAAATATTCTTCTAATATTTGACTTAAGCTAATACACAGTCAGCTTGAAGCCAGGTGTTTTTGGGACAGCCCTGTCTTCAACCTCATTAGCTCTCTCTATCTGGTCCTGAGTACTCCTGTGTCTATAAATATATGAATCATATTTATTCCTCTCAGCCTCAGCCTTCCACACCAAGTTCTTTAGTCTCTTTCTATAAGCTAGTCTTGTTTCCCAGATGAATATGCTTCAAGCATTCTTTGAAAATATTTGTATTTTTAAGCGAGGGGGAGGAGGGGGAACAATTTTGAAGTCATCTCTTAAATAATGTCAGTTTTCTGAAGTTGCTTTGTAAGTTAGGAGATCATGATAAAGGTGATTCAGTAGGGCAGAGTGCCAGTGGCACAGCATGAAGTGCAAAAGGTGCAAGGTAGCAGACAAGGCCTGGACTGGCACTGGAGATACATAGCTTCAACCCTCAACAACAGGTCTTGGATAAGTCACTTCAGTTATGTCATGGTTTGGTTTTCCCACTTGCAAAATACTTCCTTAACAATGGACTGTCATTAGGAATATAAGCCTTTGCTCTGTAAGGTTCTCCAATCTGCTGTGATGAAGATTATTTAAGTACCAAAACACACTGAAAGAACAAGATAACTCACAACCTTTTCCATTTCTTATCAGACTAGTACTACAACTGTACTGACATGCGTACAGTCATGGATAGGGGTGTATATGTGTACTCACAGGCATAAGTGTATGTATTTATAGTATGAATACAGCCAAGCCTTGCTTTAAACTGTAAAAGTATTTAAATGTTTCGTTTTAACTTATCAACATAACAACATTGTTTTTCCATAGGAGAATAAACCAGTGCTTACATAAAGACCTCAAAGCATTCACAGTAACCTAAAGTAATGAATATTGTAATGAGAAACACAAGTATTTAGGGTGATAATGACTGGACTTTGCTCTACTTAGATCGGCTCACCCCCTATGGAGGCTACCAAAGCTTAAAGATTTTATCACCCTAGTAATCAGCAATGGGTAATGGCCTTCATAAAACACAGTAATTAAATTGACTGATTTCAAACTAGTGCATTTTTTTCATTAGGGAGTTCTTATTTAACTTACTTCAAAAATCCCTTTGTGAATAGTGGCTATATCAGTCAAAATTCAAACGATGAGGGATGAAGAGTTTGTTCTGTTGAGGATTTCAGTTATTATTTAAGTAAAAAGTCAGTTCCTAGTATGCTGTCATTCTTTTTTCCTTTGGTCATCCAAGAGCTTCTTTTTTTAAAAGTTTCTCAAGACTGAAATTATAAAACTGGGGGCAGAGTGGAAACAAATCAAGCCCCTAGTTCTTTATATTTTCCAGCAACTAGTAAGAGATCCTGCTTTGTTAAAACAAGCTTTTAAAATCCTCTGAGGCCACCATTCAAATCTCCATAGCAAAAACATCAATGGTGAAATTCAGGCTCTGTCTCACAATCCATTTAATTAAGCTTTATGCCTGGATTGTTTTAACTACTGTATCTTATTTGATCTTTGTACACTTTTGAATAAAACTTGGTGTAAGTATAACCCCCTATTATTACTCAAATTTACTTTCACAATATGCGTGAGCCATTCACCTGTGTTCCAAGAATTCTCACAACTCATCTCAGACTTTAAAATAAAATACTTTATGGCAGGTCTCAGTTCCACTTTTGTGGAAAAAACATCCCTTTCCTAACCCAGTATATACTATTCAAGTGCTTTATGATGGTAGAAGAAAATCTACTCAGATAACTACACAACACAAAACCTAGCTTTGTATTTCTCTCCTTTGGACTACAGCAGTTTTTAGCTGCATAAAAGAGACACTGGATACATTTTCCATACAAAATCTACAGTGAAATACAGGGATCTCAGGATAGACGTACAAAATACCAACCCTTCCCCACTGTACCCAGAAAAATAAGTGACTTAATAGTCACGCTGAAATGCGAGAGTTGGTCATGAATATGCATTCTTCTCTGCCTCAAACCTTAAGAATCTCAGAGCAGCAGTTAAAGGCTGCCAAAATCAAAGGGAATTATTTTAGAGCCACCAATTATTTTATAGCCACTCCCTATTGTAGCACTTTGTCCACGTATTCAAGGCAGTTGCCAGCTCCTCCCTCACCAGTCATGCACTTCAAAATACGACACAGGATTAACACACATCATGGAGCAAATGTGTAAGTAAGACTCTCTTGGGCTTTTCTGCCTTTTGTAAATTTAGCAGTCAGACAAGACTAGTAACTTATCTTATGTTTTTACCCCAACAGTTGAAGTTTTCCTGCTCAATCAAAAAGTAAATTGGTTTATTCATGACTGCTGTTCTGGAAGTTGTCATTTTACCCACCAGAATCAATGCTTTTCACTTCACTTGAAAGTGTTGCAATTAAAACTTTTGCCATTTTGATGCAACAACTACATTTTAAATGTGAGTCAATCAGAATTCACTTTTCAACGTACATTGCAAACAGCCCAGTGCAGAAGCTGTAAAGGGGCTTAAGCAGACATTAACTTTTAAACCTAACAAGTCATGTAAATGTAAATATGATGCTGATTTCATTGGAAGAGAGGACACGGATGATAACTGTGCAAAGATTTCCCATGGAATTGCTTTCTTTGGCAAAGCCTAGCGGGCAGAGCCAGCTTTCCTGGATGCTCTAGGGAAATACTTTTTCTTACCTTTCTCCAGTTTCACCTGGCATGCAGGTCATCCTTTAAAAGCATGACTAGAATCAACTGTCTGAAACACTGCCAAACAGATGCAACAGTTTGTCCTGTTACTAGTTTAACAAAACAAACAATATATAGTAACAAGCTCCTCGTGATTAGTTTCAAACTCTCTTCTGTAATCCTGTGCTGAAAACTTATTTTAACTTTATATTTTACTACAATTAAATAATAAATCATTGATTTACAGTTTCTATCTATTTATCCAAACTGCAAACAAATTATGCCCTAGAAGAGATTAATGGAAAAAAGAAATAATGGAAGGTGGAAGAGAAGCTGCTTCTTTCACAACTGAAGGCACAAACAGCATTCTAAATGAGCCAGGTAAGCAACAAATGTGGTTGTTAGAGAATATTTATGAGAGCGGCAACTGTGTAATATCACTGAAGCACGCACAATGGGAGCAAGCTTTTTATAAAATATATCTACAAAAGAGACATGTAGTTAGGTCTAACTATCAATCATCTGGACATGTGAATAAATCTATAGTCAGTGGTCCATGTTCTGCTAAAATCAACTTTTACCATACAGAAAACTTGTTGCCCAGTAAAAAAGCCATAAGACCACAGAAGCTAAAATGACATGTTTTACATACCACCACAATAATAATATCTCAACTATTAGAACAGAAAAGGTTTGCATATTTAGATCTCACAGAGAGCAAAGCATATTTATAATGACTGATTAAATTCTCTGAATAAGTGACTTAGGTTGAAGATGACATCACACCGAAACAACCAGATTTGTTTTCTTTTTAAATTCACATTCTTTAAACCAGTAGTTACTGATCTACAAGATCACATCTATATGGACTATTTAAGTCTCTTCTCCCCTGGAAGTGTATAACTCCCATTAATGCTAATGGGCATAAAGCACAAGCATTGAGGAGCAAATAGACCCCTCACTGTGAAAATAAATGTGTTCAGTTATTTTCAGACACGATGCTGAAATCAAACAACTAAAAGTACATAGTCTAAGGAGATAGCATTATATAGCCTAACTGAAAATGTCACCATTATTTTTAACTCCCTGGTCATGGACTCTGTCATATTCTTCATGTTTCTGCTATTTGTCATAAAGACCATGACTGGATGACATGTCAGAATGAAAAGGGTCAAATCCTAAATTCTTACGCAAGAAAAGCAGCCCTGATCTTAAACTCCTTGCCTTTGCAAAGGATGCAAGGTTAGGCCTTAAAGCTTAGGTTTTCACTTAGGCCATATAATATTTTCTCTTTACACCATAACCATGGGTTGATTGCAGCAATAAATTTACTGTTCTCTAGAAGAGGTCTTTAAAACAGTGATGAATATAACAAGGTAAAAATTCTTATCACTTACATGATTTGGTATCTTCCTTAATGATTTAATATCTTAGTATGTTTGCTGCTCTGACCAAAATTCATTGAATCAATTCTGCTTGTTCAAACAGGTAAGAAAATTTGCTTATATACCAATGTGAGGTTCAAAGACACTGTGCTTTATTTTAGTGCAACAACACATATATCCAGCTCTTTTCATGATGGAACCAACTTGTTGCAACTTTATAGCTAGTCTAATGAGATGTTTTGAACAGTCATGGTGAAAAGGAAGGTTTAAGAAAGGGTGAAATAAGAAGTGGAGTATTAATGTTTTCAGTGAATGTATTTAGGGTCTTTGCAAAAGCCTGCTGACTCTCTGATGGAAGTAATCACACTCATCGTCCCAAATCAGAAAGGTACATCTTCAAACAAATGGATGCTATCAGGTTATCCATCAGTCAGGGATGAGCTTTAAAGACACTGTAGCCTAATGGCATGCCAGCTCTTCCAGCAATGACACCTTTTCAGAAGTCAGAGCCAGAAGAGAAGCGTTGTAGAGCTGAAAGATCAACTATTGTGGCTGAGCGTAATGTTTTATGATATGGTTGAGTCAAATGTGAGTTAGGTGTTGCTAAATGCTGTGCAGTCCAGCTCCCTGCCCCTTGCCCCCAGCCACATGTTCACATCACTTCCCTTGTACTGTTGCTGGTGCTCATCTGCTCTCCCAGGGTCAGTTAGCTCATGGAGAAAAATACCCTGAAAAACAAAAGGTCAATACTGCTCCACTGATTTAGCTCCTTCCACCACAACGTGGGGTCACATAAGCACTACTACTGGCATGAAAGGGGGACAGCACAGTATGTGGCTAGGGATGATCGGCTGACAGAGGGCGCAGGGCTGCCCCTTTCAAACTGAACCCTGAGCCCTGCCCAGCCATATCCCAGAACCAAACCCACATGAAAAGGATAGTCATCCCAGATTAGCCAAGGGTCTCACTTATCAGCGTCTACATACTGAAGGAAAGAGGGAGCCTCAAAGGCTGCCATAGTTCTGCCAAACACTTCCAGAGAGGCATGTACATGCCATGGATCCACTGTGCATCATGCCTGGGAACAGCTACGTAATCCACGTAACTCATCAGAGGGCTCTTTATGAACTGGCACAGAGGGTTAGTGAGCGAAGAAGCTGCTGTTCACTGCACAAGCCCTTGGTTGCAAGCATTAGAACTGCAAAGTATTTCTGCATCTCCCTTAAGGGAGTGCTTTGTACTGACAAGAGTTGTGCTGGAGAATAGCTGAGCACCCTCCTCCTCCTTCTTTTTTAAACCAGAAAAAGCTCCTAACAACACAGCAATCCTGGTAATATCTGAGGCGGCGGTCCAGACCACCTCTCCTAAATTTGGTACAGGAATTACTGCAGAGACCGAGACTGCCAAAATGAGTAGTAACTGCAAAAAGAACTGTAAATGAACTAGGCAGCAAATTAGTAAGTTCCTTCATTTATTTTGAAAGGGGAGAAGGGGTGTCAATGGCCCATGACATGTCAGCTGCTGTATGGACGGACATTTATCTATTTGCACAAGTATGTATGGAGCTGAGCTGGAGACGCTGGGACTCTGCACAGGCCGAGCATATAACATCCGTGAAGCAGAACATGTTATGTAACACTGATCTGGACTTGCACAAATAACTACTTTTGAATGGCTCTCTTTTCTTTCTCTTTTCAAGTCACAGAAGCCCTGACTTTCTTTTTGATCTGAGTGTATCACTGTGACTCATTTTGCAAGTTGAATTCTGATTATGCAGTGAAAAGACCAAAAACTTAAATATTACTTCTTCTGCAGAGAACACTAAATCTATTTTCTCCTGGGTGAGCTTGCAGGGATAAACAATCCTGTGAATGGTTTCATGTATGATATGCAAAAAGAGACATTTCTACAGCCTGTCTAGACTCCCAGACAAGATCAGACTGTGTTGTCATGAGAGACATTTCCATAGCCTGTCACATCACTTGAAAGACAGAAAACCCACCACTTCAGAACAATCATGCAAAAATAAAAAATAAATAAAAACAGCCTGACCTGCCAGTGTTGTAGTGGAAATTTGAATATAATAACCTCACACAGTTTAGAAATTATGCTAACAATACAGCAAGAAGTTTCAGCAAACATTTGTGAAGAAAGGCAACTCCTGCACAAGTGAATGCAATCCAAAAATATGAGTCAGGCACAAGCAATTTTGCTATGGGCCATAAAATCACTTTATATGAGTTATAGATAATTCTGTATGTATTCTATAATGTTTCCCTACTGTGTAGAGATGGATATCTCAGTATCCTATCACAGATAATGATGGAAAACAAATTCTCTACATAAAAGCTGATTGCTCAAAGATTCATCCCTGACTGTTCCAAGGAATTGTAATGCCGACAGAACACTTTACACTGTACTCAACAAAGAGGCAGATTCCGTCAGTGCCAAACATACTGCAGTTTAGATGGTTTTTATAGTATGTAGTAGGGTAAATTGGGAGCAGCCTTAGACACAGAATACACATCCTGCTATTTCTCAGCGCCTACATATTCTCTTTATCGCTCATGCATCTACAGTCCTTCAGAATGATACCTCTCATTTCCTCCTGTTAGCACCTTTGCACATATTCAGACAGTGGTATTAAAAGAACAGATTTGTTCTTTGCATGCCACGCTGAGAAAATGTGCAACATCAAGCTAGTCATGAAGTCAGAGACATTAGAATATAAAAGGTGAATCCTACAAGACCAACTTCAGAACAACACATCTTCTTTCTGCAACTGTATTGTCCTCTTTATGTTCCTTTGTAACTTTTTCCAACTGTACTCAAGGAACCACTTCTTAAAAGAATTAAAAATTGTTAATAAACATTGAAGACCCTCAAAACAGACTTCCTCATAAGACTTTCACTAGTTAACTCTTCTGCAAGGTACCTTTACAGCTACCACACTGCTGGCAACCCAAAATCAATGGGGATTCCAATGAAAGTCACCTGGCACCTTCTCTGGGTGTGTCCTACTCGTACATAATGATGTATGATCTTTTCTCAAACTTGGAGGTGGTACCCTCCAGGAGTTGAGTCTTTGAAAAAAAAGAAAAAAAAAAAAAAAAGGAGGTACCTCTCCAACATCATAGATCCATATGCGGCCTTCTGAATCACCAACTGCTACCTCCTTCCCAGCCTGGGCCCAGCGGACACGGTTGAGGGCAGAAGCTCCTTCAATTGTCACGCTGGCTGTGGGAACCTGTTGAAACAACAGCAATAGAAATGACAATAAAATCCTGCTACCTGTGACTCTACAGGTCAGTTTAGAACGTTCTGTTTAGCTGGATGAGTCACAAGTCCCTTGACACTGCTGAAAGTAACCTACAACCCTCGTTAGGGGGAAAGAATAAAAAGGGTTCATTGTTTCTTCAATCACATGCGCTAAAAAGAGGCAAGACTAAGAGATTGCTTGGAATGGGTAGGGAAGACTTTTCCACAGTAAAGGGCAGCAAACAAACCAATTTTTCTTTACTTTGAAGACACGCAAACCACATCAGCTTTCTCAAAAGACACTGATATATGACCAAGAATCAACTGACTGAGAATCATTTCAGTCTTATCCTGGGTTCTTACCCATTACTTGGACCCAAATAACCTGACTGATCACAGAAAAATCCTAATATTCATGCTGACATATCCTTTGAATTCATACTCAAATCTGTGGCTAGATATAAAGGTCAAAGCTCAGGTATTATTTAAGAAGAGCCCTGAGAATGACTTAAGAGTGAGGATGCAGCAGAAATGAGAACAGCTGAACTCACGTTTAGAAACTCCTATATTCCCACAATTCTCTTTTATACTTGTCCCATATTCCCAGGAGCCACCTTCTTGTTTAAATATATCTAGATGCTGTTTAATCCCCCCACAGTCAACAAACAAATCAACAGATGATCCACAAGAATACATGAAGATTCTGGTTAGCATATAGGATGAATAGAGAGCAATGAACATTACCTTTGGAGAAGTATTTGTAATCTCTACTGGAATTAAGCCATCACAGAGATGCTGGAGGAGGAAGAATTTGTGTGGGTTTGTCCCATATAGGTAGATCACTCAGTTGATTTAGGGCACTTCACAGGACAAGTGATGGGTAACCTGTAAGTCTGCTAATGCTCCACCAAGCCACCTTTAATAGGAGAACCTGCCTGAGCAAGGAGTCTACAGTTGGCATGGCAGACCTCTGAACAGAGGTTTTTAGCTTTTATGCATCTAGGTCAGGGCAAATGGAACAGGATGGTAGTTGCAAAAGCAGCTCCTCCATCAGACTAATCCTCAGGAACAGGTCTTAGTCACCTGGAGGGATGGGGACAAGGGAATGTCCCAGGATCTATGACTGGACATGGAATTGGGAACAGTCCAGGCAGGAAGAAGCATCTGGATAGGAACAAGAGTCTGGGCTACATCTGGAGGAGTGACAGCTACTCCTGCCCTTGTTGGGGGGCAGAATGTGCAGAAGCAGGAAGAAGGAAGCTTAAAGGTGATATTAAAACCAGATCGGTAAATTGAGAAACTAACAAGGTTAACAAAAACAATGTTTGACTAACTTCATCTCAGCTTTTAGGCTGTAGTTTTATATTGTAGGTGCAAAGATCTACAGGAAAAATAATTTTAAGACGTTTTTATACTTCCACACCAATCTCCCTCTTCTCCTCAGCTCTAACCCCTTCAGTACGTCATGCAAGATTGGTGACGGTAGGAAGCAAAACCTTTGCAGACTTCCAGAGAGACTCCAGCCCTGGCCACAGCATGTGCAAAGCCCCTCTAGCAGCAGAGCAATGATTCGAAAGCGGGGCTGCTGCCTTGCACCTCTCCATCTGGAAACTCCCCACTTCTCTGTCACAGACTCTGACTAAAGGCTGTAAAACCAAACTGGTACCTAGCACAATGGGCTTGACAAGCTAACTTGGCATCTCTGTAAATGGCTGCACAGTGGTGTCCCCAGTCCCATACAGGTAACAAAAAAGATTTTGTTTGTAGAATGATTTAGAAATAATGCCGGATAGCAATCAGAAAGCAGAGACTATCCTCCCCTTTTAAGAAGTTATTCAGAGGCACATAAACCACTGAACTCATCTCTCCATTGTTTCAGGCCTAGGTCCTGTCCAAGGCAGCATTACCAATAAAAGCCGGCATCCACTCTAACTCCTCAACCAAGCTACATTACTGCTTAGTGTGTTCGAGGCAATGGCTTAACTCTGACATTGGGTCACTGACCCATGACAAAAATCACTTTAAAAAACAGGCAAGTTTTACTCCTTTGACTACTGATTTCTACAAAAAACCCAAAACTATTTTAATTCCAGCCAAAATTAATTGCATAACATTTGGAAATGGGTTTCTTCAAACAGCAACTAAATGCTGCATTTTTAGAGCACTAATCCACTAACCAGCTACGTTTCTCAGAAAACTGTAGATCAAAGATATTTGTTTCAAATGAATTGCACAGTGTACATTTAAGACACTGAATTTTTAGAAGATCTTTCAGAAGGCTGAAATATATAATACTGGAACTGTTTTTGTTGTTGTTAATACAGCACTCTTTCAGTGTTCCACATAAAAACAAACAGCATGCATGCTGCAGATACAAAACACAACCTATTTTTAAAAATCCAATGGTTTTGTAAAATCCTATTACTACTCCACAGAGCTGTCTAACAACACAAAAAGTAATCATGAAATAGTCTTTTAAAATCTAAACAAAAAGCCTTTCCTCCAGTGGTACAGAGAGAAATACAGTCAAACCCTATTATCTTAAAATAGATTTCCCTGCTTCGAATAGTGATAGGTTAAATTACACACACCTATTTTAGATTTCAAAGATCTGAGTTCATTTTATAATGGTGATATGGTAGCATTATGTTTTAAAAATTATATTTAAAATACTTTATAAATCTCTAAAGTTGGTGTTTGTCAGATTTTTAACCATTTTGAAATGAGATTTAACAGGTAACAGATTGAGAAAGACATACTCAGAAAAACCTGAACAATAAGAATATACTTTTTTACTTTTCTTGCTTAGGTAGTGTCAAAACCTGCTTGTAAATATATCTTTTATCTATTTCTAGGAATAGACACCATCTTCACACTTTCAAAGCAAAGCTATGACATGCAAAAGAAAAGTATGCTTGAAAAGAACATAATACAGCAGAAATATGCAAATTTATAAATCAGTGTAATATCAGTTTATAGATAAATAAGACTCATCAATAACCCAGAGACCTTAGACACCTTCTCTAACATTGATCCAAAAAGAAATTTTACGGATACATAGGTAAGAAATCAGCAATTGCTCTCCTGAAAATATATGCAAATCTCACATACTCATCCACAGAAATATTAATTCAGTTTGCAAAAGCCTGAAGAAGTGGGGCAAGTTTTTTGCTTTTTAAAGTTTTTTTTTATATTCATTTAACAAATATAAATCAAATATGATAACTTGCATAGCTATCAGTAAAATCATTTCTGGTATCCACAGATCAAAATGCAGCACACAAATACTCCTGTCATTTTAAACTGAATAATTAGAGTGATTAAATCTGTGGTATGGTCAAATGATTTTAGTTATTTTGATCAGAAAGCATCTAGAACTCAGGCAAAATGTTTTTAATAAATCTGTGGAATAACACTAGCGGCAACTGTGTTACATTTCAAAAATTTGAACATAGCTTATTATAACTAAACCCAGGTATTATTGGTTTACAAAATAATACCTAAATAATAATGTGGCTTATTTCCCAAATTAAACAAAACCAGGTCTCATCAAGAACAATCATATCTAGTTCTTACACAGAGATTTTTATGAATAGCTAGCAGTTAAAACATTAATATACCTGTCATTTTCTACTGTCTCCATAAATACTTTGACATCATATATCTGACGTCTAAAACTAATAATGTGCATAGCTGCTTCAAGATTTTTTATTACAAGATTAAGTGCTGACAAAGACTTTTTCTTAGTAAATAGTAGAGCAGATTCTGGTTGCATAATCAATTATGGAAATCCTGAAAATTATAAACTAATTATGACCTACTAGGCAGAGGTTCAAAGGAAACAATGATCACTTTCAGTTGCAATGTTTAAAAGAACTGCTTAAAGTTCTCATTTTCAGTGGTACTTGTATGTCTGATACTGCCTCTCTTGCATAACAAAACTGCACATAAATTCAGATTCTCCCAGTCTATCACTTCCAGAGATTTTTTAATCTGTTTCATCAGTGCTCAGTAAGGAAACCAAATGGTACTTCTTCCTCCAGAGATCCAAATTCAATTCTCATTAAAAATACAAAGCTATAATAATACCACGGAGATAATTCCAGTCTGATCCTCACATGAGAGCTGATTTTGACCTCTCAGAATGGAAATCATTTGTGAAATCCAGGGTGGCCTTACATGCAAAAGAAATGCAGGACTGAGCTTGAAATTAATTTTTTTTTTGTTGATGTTCCTATGTATTTATATGTAAACACACTGAAAATATATCAGCAGTTTTCTGCATACAGCCTTACTATTGATGGGAATGGGATCAAGCGGTCCATACTAATTTTCTGGAAAGAAATTATGGTCTCATTGAATTAAATGGCAAAACATCAGTTGATTTCAGGCAGAGCAGGATTTCAGCTCTGGTATTTGGGGGGAAAGGTGTTTTTTTCTTCCTTCTTCTTCTTCTTAAAATGCTGGGTTTTATGCTCTGTGTTTAAGCCTGCATTAATGAGAACACCTGAAGGATATGTCTCTCCTTTCCCAAAATAAATTCTGCGGAGACTCCTCCTGTATATCCTCCAGCTGTATGTGTTCTAATTAAAAAGGCTGAGCTGCTTCCTGCCCAGAGGACTTCAAAAGGCCTTACTGCTCCACTTGACAATGCAGTGCGCAGTGTTGGTTCCTCTTATGTGTCCATACTTATTTATGGCAAGCACCATTCACTGGAAACCACAAACTGTGCCTGTATTTTACTTTGGCTGAAATGTATATCATGTTTACATGAAAGGCATATTAATGAACAAACTAATCTCAAAGAAAAACACTGTAGGAAACAGGGTGTGTGTGTGGGGGAAATACTGCCGTTTGTGCTCTGCATCTTTTCTTTCTTTAAAATGAAAATAACCTGTCAGTTAAAATATGACCCCGTTTTTATGCTGTACTTTTGTTTTGTTCTTAATTTTACACGGAATTGAGTAAAAATATGCAAAATTTCAGTAATGGAAAAATATTTCAATTCCCATTCTGAATATTGATTGCTGGTCAAATATGACTTTAGGTAACATGACAGTTTTTCTCAAAATCATCTTCAAAAGGAAATTCAAATCCAGCAGAAATAATGTCAATACAAATCTGCAGTGTTTTTTTGATCTGAATAGGAGAAAAAAAAAAACAGGGCATTCATCATATTTAGGAAGCGACTTAAAAAAAAATAAAACAGTATTTTCCATTCTGAGTCTCTGCAAAAAGCTGATTAATCCTTTCCGCATCAGTGGATTTTAAAGCTGTGACATTTTATCCCCAATGGTCCCATCTATTGAGTTAATACAACAGTATAAAAATCTGTTTTATTTTTCTTTTGCATTTGTGCTTTTAAATGTCACGGCAGGCTTTGCAAATTTTGAAGAGAAAAAAAGGTGGAAGAGTAGCAAATCATAAATAACACGTGAGAAAGATTCCCTTAAAAAAAAAAAAAGGCAGAATAGCTAGTTATTCAGAAAGGTAAGAGGTGAAAGAAGGAACATGAGCGCATGAGATTTCAATCAGGATGGAGGCGCTATTATGGGGCTTGCAAGCTGTTATAATCTCACGAACATTTGGAGTAGGGGATGATTATGAAGGAAAATTAAATCTCTCACTAAAACACGAAATAATAACAAACAAGCAGTCCTAAGAGCAGGAGGCTTGGAAAAAAAGGCCGCCTCGAAAGTGCATCCCAGCCGCGGGATCTCGCGGCCACAGGAGCGAGGCTGGGCAGGTCCGTGCGGTGGTTGCAGCGCTGTCAAGTTGTGACAACCTGAATGCGCGGAGGCACCAAAAAAGTGGTATTGCAAATGCCTCGCTCAAGTGCGGTGTGGAGAAAAAAAAAAAAGGAATTACGAAATAGGAGCGGTTTTAAAAGTGTACCTTAAAACAACACTGAGGGGAGGGAGAATCCGCCCCGCGCAGGCACCGCGCGTCTTTATTTGCGTTCGCTGCCCGGCAGGAGCCGCCCCTCCCCCAGCGCCTGCAGGTACCGAGAGCCGCGGCCTGGCGGCGGGGGCGCCCCGGGGCCTGCTCCCCCC